>NC_007091.3:3801198-3813698 GCF_000004695.1 Dictyostelium discoideum AX4
TCCAATTAAAAGTTCAAAAAAACAACAACAACAACAACAACACCACCAATTACAACCAATACCAATTCAACTTCAAACAACCACACCAAATAAAAGACAACAAAAACATGAAGATTTAGATACAACGAATACACCATTAGAGTCAACATATGTTTATGATGATAATGAAATCGAAGGTAATGAAAATAGTATCGTCGTTGAAAACACTAATAATAACAATAATAATAATAATTATGGTAGTGGCGAAGAAGAAGAGGATGACCTTATTGAATCCACACAACCAGCACATCAACACATGTTTAATAGTATCATTCAAATAAATAATAACCAACAACAACAACAACAACAACAACAACAACAACAACAACAACACCAACACCAACAACAACAACAACAACAACAACAATCTAATATCATTCAATTTAGTAATAATCAATTAAATAATGATAGTGTAAATAATATAAATTTAACACCAGGTACCCCTTCATCTGGTTCAAGTGCAACTAAACAACAGTCACCATTTCCATCTACTATACCACCAACACAAATGGTAGGTTCACCTTTAAGAGTAAATAATAATGGAACAAATTCACCATCCACTATTACAAAAATAACTCACAAATTTAATAATAACTTCAATAACAATAACATAAGTAATAATAATAATAATGACCAACAAGAAGAAGACTTTATTCCACCAACACTTCCTGTTGATTTTCAGTATGAGCCAACCAAAAACAATAACAATAATAACAATAATAATAATAGTGTAATGATAAGTAATAATCAAAAGAATCAATCAAAATCAACATGTACAAGTACAAACAATAGTGTTGTAATTGTTAATAATCAATGTAGTAGACAATCTTTAATACCTAATAATCAAACCAATAGTAGTATTCCAATGGTAATAGATCCAAAAATGATTCAAAAAATTAAAAATGAATTAAAAGTCGAACTAAGGAATGAAATTAAAAATGAATTAAAGATTGAATTAAGAAATGAGCTCTTGGAAGAGATAAACAAAAAGAATCAACAAGTTCAAGAATTATTTATTCAATCAATTGGTGATATTGGAGAAACATTATCAATTTTGAAAAATAATATTAAATTTTTTCAACAAAATTAAATAAAAATAAAATGATAAAATGAAATTTCATTTTAATGTAAATTATTTTGTATTATTTTATTTAAGAATTATTATTATTTTTTTTTTTTTTTTAAAATTATTATTATTATTATTATTTTTTTATTTTTTTATTTTTATCTTCTACCACTACTACTAGAAGGATTAGAAATTTGAGTACTTGATAAATCTTCTAAAAATTGTTCACGATTTAAAATTGAAGTACCACCTAATACAACACGACAAACACCAGTATTTAAAGAATTAAAAGTGTAAACGGTTAATGCCTCTTCATAAGTGATACCACCAACCATAAATATAATTACATCTTGTGGTCTCTCTCTTGATTGAGTTGTTGATAAGTATGGATAAGAGGTTTCTTTTAATTTGTTCTTTAAAATACTATCTAAAATATCATGTAATAATGGTTTATGTTGAGTATAAATATTTGAAACACCTTGTAAACCACGTTTAACAACACTTCTTGCAAATGAAAAAATATTTTTAGTTCCTAATAAATCACCTTCTCTTAAACTTGCACCTGCATATCCTCTTAATGTATCAATTAACTAGTTAAATAAAAAAAAATAAAAAAAATAATAAATAATAAAAATATTAATATTATTGTTTGTAAAAATAAAATAAGAAACAATATATAAATATAGATATAGAAATACATACACCAATTTCTTTTGGAGGAATACCAATACTTGATAATTTTTCTTTTAATTCCCAAACTCTACCATCTTCATATCTAATACTATATAAAAGTACTAATACTAATTTATCTCTATCAGTATATTTTGAATCATTTACAATTTCTAAAACATGATTATAAATACTGTTATGATCATGATTACATGCTAATTCTTGTTGTACCTCTGATACCTCCATTAAATTATCTAATGAAATTAATCTATTTAATTCATCCATTAACGAAACATGTTTTGATACAGTAGTTGAGAATTTTTGGAAATTTGGATAATTTTCAATAAACTTTTTCATATCATCTATATAGATAAAGAGGTAAAAGAAAATAAAGAAAATATTAATATTAATAATAGTAAAAAATTAAATTAATAAAATTAAATTAAATTAAATATATATTTACCAATTGTTTGAATATTTTGATTTGTATTCATTTTATCTTGAAATTGATCAACTAAATCTTTAATACTTGCACCGAGATCACCAAAATTTTTATAAAGATTTTCTTTGTAAAAGATATCATGATCTAATGAGAGAACCACTTCTTTTAATTCATCTTTGATTCCTGGTGCTTTTGCAAGACTAACTCTATTGTTATTGATGGTTAATAATTCATGAATCATTGCTTGATAAGTCCATTGATGAAGTAATGGAGTGATTGGATCATCTTTACGATCTAAAATCAATAATAATGGTTCACCTTGTCTTCTAAAATCGAAAAGATCACGATCTCTATTCATACGTTCAGTGATCTTCTCTGCTAAATAACGAGTTGTATCTGAATTACTTGAATAACGAATTACAGGTTTCTTTTTCAATGCTAATAAACTTGAGAATAATCCATCGACAACTCTGCCAACATCACCCTGCCATCTTGGTGATTTCTTTGTTAACATTCCTGGTAAATTCAATGTGAATGTATCTGGATTAACTGCGAAAAAGTCTCCGAAATATTCTTGAATCTCTGATACTACATCTTGTTCATCTGCTTTTGCAATTTCATCTAATGAAACTTTTGAAATTGTATTTGTAAAAACTAAATAATTATAATATTAAAAAAAAAAATATATATATATATATATATTTAGTATATCAATAATATATATAATATAAAAATAATATCAAACACATACATAAATGATATTTATTAAATTTTGGGTCTTTTAATTCATCACAAATTGATTGAATATTTTCTTGTGTTGGTCTGATAAAATATACACCTTTCATATGTAACATTTTTTCTTTTGTGTTTTCAATCTTTTCAAATAAGAATACTTCTTTTTGTAAAATTTCTGATTGTGTATAAACCATACTCACTATACCTGCCTATATATAATAATAAATAATAAAAATAATAAATTAATACTCTGTTTAGTTTAATGAACTTTTTTATTTTTTATTTTTTATTTATTTTGTGCATATTATTTTTACTTACAGTTTCTTTATCTAAAACTAAAACTTTCATGCCTTGAATATTTGTGAGAATTTTATTTATATATTCTTGGATGGATGCAATAACATCCATTTGCTTCCCACTCATTTTTTATTTTCTATCTCTTTCTTTTTTTTATTTTGTTTTTTTGTTTTTTTCACAACTAATTGCTTTTTTTTTTTTTTTATTTTTATGTGTCAAAAATTTAAAAAAAAATAAAAAAAATAAAAAAAATTATTAATAACCAGACTAGGTGGTCGTGTTAAATTAATCGAATTTGAAAAATTAAAAAAAAAAAAAAAAATTAAAAAAAAAAAAAAAATAATTTGACACTTTTAGAATTAAAAAAAAAAAAAAAAAAAAAAAATTTAGATTTTTATTTTTATTTCATTTTTTATTTTTATTTCATTTTTTATTGTTATTTTTTAAAAACAAATTAAATTAAATCAATTTTATTTATTTTTAGAATAGATAAATAGATCACTAAAAAATATACAAAACTATATAAAATATAAAAAAAATGAAAGAAACCATTATGTTTTTTTGAATTTTTTTTTTTTTTTTTATTTAATTTTTTAATCAAAAATTATTATAAATTTAGTTATTTGCCATTCATTTTTTGTAATTTTTTTTTTATTTTCAAGAACAATGAGCAGGGAATAAATATTTTTAACTTTTTTTTTATTTTTAATTTTTTTTTTTTTTAACTTTTTATTCAAAAAAATAATTAAATCTGGATTATTTTACTTTTTTTTTTTAAAACCCACGACAATAAAATTTTTTAAAACCAAAAACATTTAAAATATATTCCCTTTCATTGGTTTTAAAAAAAATTAACAACAATAATATTTAAAATATATTCCCTTTGGTTGTTTCTTGAAAATAAAAAAATTAAAATTAAAATAAAGAAAAAAAAAAAAAAAAAAAAAATATTCATTTTTTATATTTTAAAAAGTTTTGTATTCTTGAGTGCTCTATTTTTATAAAACATATTAAAATTAAAAATAAATGAAATTAAATAATTGTTTAGAAAAAAATAATTAAAAAAAAAAAAAAAAAAAAAAATTTTCAAAAAAAAAAAAAATAAAAAAATATCAAAAAATGATCACAAAATCTGAAATTCTTATTATATTAATAAGGCCAAATAATATTTTTAATCAGTTGAAGTTTTGATTTTTAATTTTTAATCTTTTTTTTTTCACTTTACTTATATTATTTTTTTGTTAAATATTTTTTTTTAATAACCAAATTTATTTTCTTAAAATTTTAAGAAAAAAAAAGTGAACTTGGAAAAATAAATTTATTTTTGGCTTTTTTTTTTTTTATTTTAAGTTTTTTTTTAAAAATTTTTTTTTTGAAAAAACTTTTTTTTTTTTTTTTTTTTTTATAGTTTTAAAAAATAACATGAATTTTTCACCATAAATCCAAAATGAAAAAAAACACAAAAAAATATAAAGAAGGATTATTAAAATATGAGTTCGAACACGAGAATAAAGAAATCAATCCTTTTGGTGTAATAAGGTAATTACATATTTTAAATGTTTATTTCAAAATTAAATTTACTCCTATACTGACAATAAAATAATTACTCTTTCAATTATTATATATATTTTGCTTTTTTTTTTTTTTTTTTTTATACTATTATTATTATTATTATTATTAGAGAAGGAACTAAATTGAAAATATATGAATGTAATTCAGAGGAATGGTATTTATTCAAAAAATTTTCAGATATAGGAAATAATAATAACAATAATAATAAAAATAATAATAATAATAATAATTTAGATGATAAAAAAGAAAATCCTAAAGGAATTGTACCAAAATCATATATAATTTTTGTTGGTAAACAATATAACCCAATTTTAGATAGAGACTATTTACATTTTGAAGAGTTTTATTATTTAATGATAAAGAGAATTGATAATGATGATAATTCAATAGATCAAGATACAATGATTAAAAAACTTTTTAAAATACAAAACAATGCAATAGATGAAGAATTTTATAAAAAGTATCCATTACCACCAAAACTCACATCAATAGATTCAATTGTTACATTTTCAAAATTTAATAAATTCATTCTTTTATTATTATTTAAAATTAAAATATTGTAAGTAATATATATATATATATATATATATATAATCAAAATATAATTATATACATACATAGCTATTAACATATTAATAATTTATAAAATTTTAGTGATAAAAATAATTTTCCAATAAAGTGGGCATTAGAAGTTATTAAATCAAGTGGTAGTATAAAGATTGATAATAAAGATTTCTATACAACATATATAGTTGATTTTTTATTAGACATATTAAATGATGATAATAATAGTAATAATAATAATAATGATGATGATAATAATAATAGTAGTAGTAGTAGTGCAATTGATGATTATAAATTAAATCTATGTTGGAGCTTTTGTTTAGATAATGATAATGATAGTGGTAGTGAAACGATTTTTGAAAAATTATTAACAGGCAACTTTATAAAGTTCTACATTAGAATTGAAAATAATGATTTCCTAAAAGCATGTATAAAGAAATCATCCAAACAAATTCAAAATAAATTTATACAACAATTCATCAAAAAATTCCTTTTTCAATTAAAATCTTCACCAAACGTAGGTAGATTATTATATTATTATTATTATTATTATAATTATTATTACTTAAAATAACATGTTATTCACTTTTTAAAAATATAGATTAAAAATTTAATTAATACACTCAAATATTTATTACCAATTGAAAATAATGAAAGAAAGAAACTCATTAAAGAAATATTCGAGCATTTTAAAAGTTTAAGGGAAGATGAAGAATATGATTTATTATTAAAATATTATTTTTCAGTTTTTTTAGTTGAACAAGTAAACTCTAGTTCAAATGAATTCCAAGATTATATAAATTTAGCTGGTTATTATTTATGTGGATTATTCAATTCAAATCATAAATCATTTAAAATAGTAATGGAAGAACAAAATAAAAATCGATTAATTCAAACAAACTTATTTGAAAAAATTGTAGAGAGCATGCTTGCTGCTATCCCATGTTGGAGGTATTTTTTCTCCAATTTAGAACTCATCATGGAATATAACTGGTGCCAAACTTTAACAATTGACGTAATAGTAAAACATTTAAATTTAAATCATATCACTCATGTACTTAATTTCATTGGAGAATGTGATAAAATAAAAAATCCAAGTAAAAAGATAAAATTAAAAGAAATTGGTTTAAAGGTTTTAGCAAATCAATTCCCAGATTTTAAAGTTAATAGTTCAACAGATCTTTCAAATTTTTTACAATTATCAGCTAAATGCCCAGGTTTTAAAACCACATTAGAAATAGGCCCAGATAAATTTTCATTCAACGGTGTTGATCCTCAATGGGAATCTCAATTCATATACACGCTTTTTAATTTATTAAAAAAGGAAACAGATAAACCAGATGCGGAAAGTGACTACCCAGAGATAGAATCCATATGGATTAACCTGTGCCAATCTTTTGATTTTAAATTTTTTTTAGAAGTTATTTCAAAACCTTGTATCTTAGCAAAAGAAATAATAATTGAAAAGAAATTAATATACAATTATGGTAGAATACTAAGATTCTTGGCACTGTTATATAACAATAACAATTCATACTCTTTAAAAATTGTAAAATCCTTTTATTCAATTCTCCCTTTGGTTAAGTTAGTCCTTCATTTAACTGGCACCTCGAATATCTTGAAAAAAGCATTGGATAGTGAATTCAATGAAAAAATCGAAATATTGAAAGAAGAACTCAAATATGAAAATAATAATGATAATAATAATAATAATAATAATAATAATAATAATAATAATAATAATAATAATGACACCAATATTTTTCACTATTTTAATATGGTACCTTATAGTCCTTTGTTTGAAAATATTCGTCAGTTTAATGAACACTTTTTAGAAATTCTAAGTCTTCTCGATAAAGACATTGAAAAGGACAAAGAAAATAAAGAATATTCTTTATTTGGTCCTGTCAGATATCTTTTTCAAATTTTAGGGACCAATCCAAGCAATACTCGAGATATAATGTTAATTATTATTAGAGAATCAGGTGGATTTACTCAAGATTATGAAAAGATTCGTAAAGATTTAGAAACAACAGAAGTAATAGGAGATTCAGTCTATAACTTGGATGGTTTTGAAAGTTTAAAAAACATCCTTAATAGTTTTATAGAATTAACTCAACTTCGAAAGGGTGATGAGGGTGATGAGGGTAATAAGGGTAAGTACGATGTCTTGCTTAGAGCGGTTATGATTAAATTTTTAGATAAGGTTATTTTCAATTCCAAAATCAAAAGAATTTCTAATTCAGATCTCAGAAGTAGTGTAGTGGACGGGAATAATATTTCACATTTCATCAAAAAGTATTTCTTGAGACCCCCTGGAATTTCTGTTGATGAAAAGGAAAAGTTACTAGAACGTTTAACTGAAAGTTTAAATCGTGTATCTCCGGAAATTTTCGAGTATTTTATTCATTTAAAGAATTATGAACCAGGTGTAATAATGAAAGGACTCAAAAATACACTTCCTATGCCAAATCTCATACCATACTATATTGGTTCTAAGCTTGATGGTCATCTTATACAAATTAATTGTAAAAATATATTTCATAAAGAGGATCTAATGAATATACTCTATAAGAATAATTCAAATAATATCAACTGTGATGTACACTCCAAAAAAGCTTTAGTTAAATGTGCTAGTTGTAATTCAATAATCTGTAATGAATGCCTTGTTTCTCATCCTCCTTATCTTTCTCATCCTCCTTATCTTTCTCATAAATTAGAGCTAATTAACCCAACTATTAATAATGATAATGATAATGATAATGATAATGATAATGATAATGATAATGATAATAATAATAATAATAATAATAATAATAATAATAATAATAATAATAATAATAATAATAATAATAATAATAATAATAATAATAATAATAATAATAATAATAATAATAATAATAATAATAATAATAATAATAATAATAATAATAATAATAATGATAATGATGATATGATGAATTCTTTTAAAATTGTAAAAAACTAATAATAAAAGTAACCAAGGAATAAATCTATATTATTTAAAAAAAAAAAAAAAAAAAAAGATAATAGTTTTTATTTTATTTTATTTAATTTAATCAAAATAAGGTTGATTTAAAAATTGAATTTCAAATATTGGTTGAGTTAATAGAGTTTCAAATAAAATGATTTCATTATCACCTTGATGTAATAAAACAGAGGAGATATAAATTGTTCTTTGAGGACCAACATTCCAATATCTACCAACATTATAACCATTTACAAATAGTTGACCTTTTCCTAAACCTGTAAATGATAAAAAAGTATCACCAATATCATTTGTAGAGTTTAAAGAAAGTGTTGCTTGATAAAAAGTTGGAGTATTTGAAAGGGTATAATCTTTGATTTGTTCCCAATTATTAATATTTGATAAAGTTTTATTTGTTAATGGTAATGGATAATTATTCCAAGGTCCTAGATATTGTTGACCAGATAAAACACCACCTGATAATAAACCTTTTCTATCATTTAAATAAGGACCAAAATTGACTCTACCTTGGTTCTCTAATAAAATTCTTAGATTGAAATTACCATCATCAGTGACATTGGATGGATAAGTAATTTCAATTGAGGAATTGAATGGTCTTTGAAGGAAAACAGCTTGACCAATTGTTTGAGTATCTTCAATAGCTTCATCATTTATGAAAATTGTTGCACGATCGTGCAACTCTGTGATTGACAATTGACTACTTTGAGCGATATTCATTGTGGTTTCATACAAAACGAAACCAGTGGATTGTTGTAATTGTTCCATTGGTATTGGAGCACCAGTTTGAAGTTGTTGTTGATTTGAGTTGACTAAATTAGCCAAGTTATTGAATAAACTTGTTGCTTGAGTGATTTGTATTGTACCATAGGCAACCTTTGTACTATTTGAAGGTATTGGTGGTAAAGTACTATTTGAATTGGTGGTTGGTTTAATATACTTTTCAATTACATTCTTTATTGCAAAATATTTTTCAGTTGTATCACCACTTTCAGACAATGGTGAATCATAATCATAGGATTGAATGGTAATTTCAAAGTTGGTAGTTGGTGAGTTTGAATTTGCACCATTCATAAAACCAGCATTACTACCACCGAAAAACATATACATATTTACACTTGCATTCAATGATAGAATATCATCCAAACCTTGAGCCACTACACTTGCATCGGTTCTAGCTGCAGAAGCATCACCCCAATTAGTGATCCAACCAGTGTAATATTCAGAATTCATTGGTGGAGTTGGTTTTGATGCAAAAGTTTGTTGAATTTTAAAATTGTCTTGAATTTGCTCGATTGGCATTGGACCGAAATCAACAGTTTGATAAACACCTTCCAATTTTGAACCGAATAGCATTTGAGCGGAAGGACCATCAGTTGAATGGAATAGCACACCAGAACCATTGCCATCACCTTGACCAAGATATTTTTGAAGTAGTGTTAACAATGTCTCCAAATAACTTTTATCTTCACCATAGGAACCGTATTCATTCTCGACTTGTACCATTATAATTGGACCACCATTGGTGAATAGTAAAGGCTCTAGCAATGGCAATAATCTCGACCAATAGGCAATGACAGCTGAAATGAATACAGAATCACTACTTCTTAATGCAATTGGTTGTTGCTCTAAAATCCAATATGGGAAACCACCCAATTCCCATTCAGCACATGAATATGGACCAGGTCTAAGAATTACATTTAGTCCAATTTGTTGTGCTTGTCTTAAAAATTCTATTAAATCATTAGTTGCCACTAATTCTGTATTGAAACCATTTGGTTGATGTACATTCCATGGTATATAAGTTTGAATTGTATTTAAACCACATGCTTTCATCTTTGTTAATCTATCCACCCATAATTCTGGTAAACATCTAAAATAATGAAATGATCCACTAATAATTTGATATTGATTTAAACTACCACCATTACCTTGATTATTCATTAAAAAATTACCATTTTCAATATAAAATGAATTGGTTGGTTGTTCACTATCAATACCACCAACTTTTGGTTGTTCTTTTATTTTTAAACAATAATTTAAATTAATAAATAATAAAAAAAATATCAATACAATTAATTTCATTATTTATTTCATTTAATTAAATTATTTTAAAAAAAAAAAAAAAATGAAAAAAATAAATAAATTAACTTAACCACTCTATAGCCAAAAAAAAAAAAAAAAAAAAAAAAACAAAAAAAATAAAAAAATAAAAAAAAAATCTAAAAAAAAAATAAAAAAAAAATAAAAAAAAAAAAAAAATCAAGAAAAATGGGGAAAAGACATATGTCCAAAATAAAAAAAAAACAATTTTATTTAAAATAATCTATTAATAAAACTGAATTTAAAAATAAAAAAATTAATTAATTAAAGAAACAAAAAGGTTTCTTTTTTTTTTTTTAAAGTTTTTTATTTTTTTATAGTTTTAAATTTTTTTTTTTTTTTTTTTTTTTTTTTTTTATTTTTAGTTTTATTTTATTTTTAATTTTAATTTTAAAATTTTAAAATATATATATATATTAATTAAAATAAATAAATGAATTTTAAAAAAAAAAAAAAAAAAAAAATTATTTTAATTATTACCACTAATATCAGGTGTATTAATAATATTAACATTTTTAATTTGAAATAAGTTTGTTAAAATTTCAAATTCTTGATTAATTAAATTTCTACCATGATAAAGATAATTTGTAATATTTTTTAAAAGTACAGATGCTGGACGACGAATGAATGGTAATAAACCAATCAAAGTTAAATTTTTAGTTCTCTTATAAGTTCCAAACATTAGGAAATAGATGCCATTCCTTCTAACGAAAATCATTCTCTCTATTAATATTTGAACTTTTCTTTTCTTTCTTTTTTTCACTATATCCTCTGCTATCGAGTTTGTAGTTTGGTCGTGAATATATGCTATTGAGGAGGATGTTGTGGTGGTTGAAGTGGATGATGACTGTGACATTGCAGAGATGGAGGATGACGATGATTGTGTGTCACTTATTAGGGTTTGCGCAATGGTTTGTTCATCTTGTAATTGCTGTTGTTGTTGTGGTGGTGGTGGTTGGTTGCTGTTCCAATTGGTGAACACTTCAAAGATTCTTTCAAATGTTTGTTCAAAATCTTCACTTTGACTCTTTGAACAGTGAAGTAGTACATTCAATTTCAATTTTATATACTTTTTAAATGCATAACTACACTGTAACATTTCAATCTCTTCATCGATTGAAAATGGATTTATCTCTTTTACAACTTTACAATTAACCTTGTCATACTTTGAATTGGGTTTAAATCCATTATTGAATATCTTATTCTCAAGTTCAATCTTTGGATATGATTTACATGTATCTCCAAATTCTTTTGATGCTTTATCTAATTTTAATAATAAATCTTGAAATATTTCACTTTTAACTCCATTATTATTATAATTATTATTATTATTTAAAAAATTATTATTATTATTACATTCATTATTATTATTATTATTATTATTATTATTATTAGTTGAATTATTATTATTATTGTTATTATTATTATTATTATTATTAATATTTTGTACAATTTTTGTGGTGTTATTACTACTTTCATCAACTTCCATCATCATGGTTTGTTCTTGAAAATTACCATCATTAATAATAATATTATTATTTTCAATATTATCAAATTCTATCATTTTTTTTTTTTTTTTTTATTTTTTATTTTTTATTTATTTTTTTATTATTATTACTTATTTTTTTATATGTGTGAATTGGTTGGTTTGGTTTAATAAAAAAAAAAAAAGAAAAAAAAAAAAAGTGTGTGTGAAGTGTGTAAAGGCTAAAAATTAATTTTTTTTTTTTATTTTTTTATAATATTATTTTTTTTTTTTTTTTTATTTTTATGTGTTTAATTGGTTGTCTACTAAATTCTATAAATAAAAAAAAAAAAAAAAAAAAGTGATGACTTTTAATATTAAAAAAAAAAAAAATAAAAAAAAATAAATAATATAAAAAATAAAAAAAATAAAAAAAAGAAAAAAAAATATTAAAAAAAAAAAAATAAAAAAGTAAAATAATTAATTAAAACTCAGAGATAAAATCTGGTTTTTTTTTTTTTTTTATTTTTTTTTATTTTTTTTT
>NC_007091.3:3821198-3846953 GCF_000004695.1 Dictyostelium discoideum AX4
ATTATTTGATTTTTGTTTCTTTATTATCAAAAATTTACTATAATTATAATAAATATGTTTAAATGATTTTAAATCCAAAACTAAACAAATTTGTTTAAAATTTTCAAAATATTCTTCTTTGTTGGTGTCATTGTTTTTGTTGTTGTTGTTGTTGTTGTTGTTGTTGTTAATTGAATTAATATTTGGTAAGAAATAATAATTAAAAATTTGATCAATTATTAAAGATAATCTTGTTTTCTTTAATAAAGGAACAACGATTTTAAAAATATTTTTTGGAGAGATTGTAATGGAAAATTTAGAGGATGATAATGCCCAATCAACCCAATTTTTATCATTTAGTCTATTTGTTAAAATCAAACCAGCAAAAAATGTATTAAAATCTAAAATACATCTTCCACATTTAATTTCATCACCATCATTAAAACTAAATAACCAATCTAATAAATTTATATCCCATGTATTTAATAATTGAATTGGATCATGTAATGATTGAAATGGTTGATAGGATTTAATTGTTGATTTTGTTTTTTCAATTAGATGTTTAATATTTTCATAGTGTTGTTGGTTGAGGATCGGTTTGGAATGTTGTAAAATGGTTTCATCAAAATTCCAATTAATTTCTGGTTTATTAACAACATGTAAGGCAATTTTTGAAAGCTGGTATTGGTCGCTTTGTTTAAGGGTTGGATAGTTAACAAAATTTAAACTATTTTTAATTGTTAATAGAAATTTATCATATTTTTCATGGCCAATAAATTGTTCAAATCTTTTTAATAGATCCATTCTTCCTAATTGATACCATATTTCTACACTATTTTTGTCTTGTTCAACGAGATCAAATATCCAAGGAAAATTATTAAAACAATATTCAAACATTGAAATTGACATGAAGCAGCCAAAGATGAAATGTTTAAAATTTTCATTAGAATTGGAAGTCAAAGTTTTAAAAAGTAAAGAGGCTTGAGAAATTCCACCTAATTCTTCAACTGCTAATTCTAAAAGACCAATATCATCATTTCTAATCAATAAACGTAATACAAAAAGAGTAATATTAGAATTTCCAGGTTCAGAGATGGGATGAATAATCCCTTTGATAAATTGGACTTTTCTCTCTCTATTATTTTTACAAAATTTAAATAATTGAATTTTATTTGGTATCGTCGAAGGCCAAACATTTGTTAAATAATTTGGATTTTTTTTTTGAATTTGTTCAAAAATTGAATGATCCCCAAATTTTAATGAAATTTTTAAAAGGAGTGGTTCTATGTTGACGCTTAAGGATTGTGATTCTTCCTTATTTATTAATATATAATCATATAGTGGAATCCCTACATATAAACGAAGATTATTAAATAATTGTATTACCATATCTTTAATTGATTTCGTTGAAGAAGAAGAAGAAGAAGAAGAAGAAGAAGAAGAAGAAGAAGAAGAAGAAGAAGAAGAAGAAGAAGAAGAAGAAGAAGAAGAAGAAGAAGAAGAAGAAGAAGAAGAAGAAGAAGAAGAAGAAGATAATGATAATTCTTGATCCAATAAAAATATTAATTTTGAATTTAATTGTTCATTTGTATATTCTATTTTTGACCAATCAAAATTTTTATTTGAAAGTAATTCAAATAGTTTAACAGATTCAATCAAATTTGATAATGAAAATATTCTTAAAATTGATTTTTTTCCAAAAAAAAAATTACATTGGATTTCAGTTTGCAACATTGTTTTAATGGGTTTGCTATCAATGATTGATTTGAATTTTCCATTTGAATCAAATAAATAGTTTAAAAATTTCATGGTACTTTTTTTTCCACTTGAACTAATACATCTGAAAAACTTTGACTCAATTAATAGGTTGGATATTTCTTTTTTTTCTTTTTTTGATAAATATATAGTATTTACCATATAATCTTCAGTTAAATATTTATATATTTTTAATTTTGAATATATACAAGCATTTCTAATTGCACTAGTTAGTAATTGGATTTTTGTAATTGCTGGATTATTTATTTTTGATGTTGGATTTGTTTTTTGAATATTTATTGATGATGATGATGATGATGATGATGATGATGATGATGATGATGGTGATGATATTTGTTCAAATTGATAATACCCTTCCTCCAATAATATCTTTAAAGCTATTAAACATCCATGTTCAATTGCTGATAATAAAACTTGATAATAGTTATTTAAAAAGTATTTATTATAATTTAAAAATAAATATTGATAAAAATTAACATCATCTTTAATTGCTTTAAATATATATTCATACCAATAAAGACTTTTAATTGGTTTGGTATTGGCACTTTGAGTAGTTCTGGAAACTAGTTGTTGTTGTTGTTGTTTTTGTATATATTCATTATATTCAATATAAAGTTGATTTTTATAAAATTTATCTTTTAATAACTCTATTTGATTATTCTTTACCATAAATGATAAATCATTAATACAATGATAGGATTTTAAAAAAGAATGATGAAAATTTGAAAAGATCTTTTTAAATAAAACTTTGTTATTAAAGATTTTCCAAAATAATCTTTCACTAATTTCAATATCTTTAATTGGTAAATCATCGATTTTACTTTTAAATGTAATTTCTTTAGTTTGTAATTTATTTTCTTTTTTCTCTTTAATATATTTATTAATTCTTTTTATAATTTCAGATTTATTTCCTTTTATTTTAATATTATATGATTTTGCAATCTTAATAATTTCATGATAATTTTGATTTTCGTTTATCATATCAATATCCATTTTTTTTTATTTTGATTACATTCAAAAAAAAAAAAAAAAAAAAAAAAATAAAGCCAAAAACGAAAAAAAAAAAAAAAAAAAAAAATTTAAAAAAAAAATATCTAAATGTTACACTTTTATTGGAAATTTTTAAGATAATTTTAATTATTTTGGTAAAGCAATTGTTTCAGGTGTGTATGATGGCTCTTTTCCACCATTATTTTTAATAATAACTTTTCTTAAAAGTTCAGCAGTCTTTTTGAAATGTTTGGAATTTGCTAAATCTAAAGCACCATTCATTAAAGTTGTGAAACCTTCTTTACTTGTATCAGTAAATTCTACATGTTTTTCTAATTTACTTTCAAATCTAAAAACGAATAGGTCATCATCAGAAAATTCACTATTTCTTCTGAAGTTCATGAAATTTTCAAAGAGAGTATGGGTTGATGGTGATTTTAAGGCAAGTCTCTTTGATAAATCTATCATTTTCTTAAATTCAATACCATTCTTGATTCCTTGGATTGGACCTACAAATTGGAGATTACTTTCTAAAGCAGTACTAGTTGCTTCATCAATTGGTGTTAAAATTTGTTCTAATTGTGAATTTGATTGACGATTCATTTCTTTTAATTGATCATTTGTTATACCATCAGCATCAACAATTCCACCTGTACCAAATGAGAGTATTATAATTCTATCATTTGGGAATTGATTTCTAGCTTCACCATATGCAATCAAAATTGGATTATTATACAAAAATCCACCATCGTAAAAAGTTACATCATCCTTTGTTATTAATTTAAATGCACCTGGAATATCAGAAGTTGCTCTAATTGCTTCGATTACAGATAATTGATTTTTATCATCACCTGAACCAACAATAAATCTTTGTGAATCAATAATCAATTGTTTATTATCATTATCAACTGGTTTATAGTTTGAAATGATATCTACAATAAGTTCATCTTCATTTCCTTCTTTCTTTGGTGAACATGCAGTAACAAAGAATTTTTGATTATTTTCTATAGGTCCAGAATTACCAATTAAGGTAGTTCTTGCAAGTTCTTCTAATTTAGATGAATCGTATGCTTCAGCTCTTAAATAGATATTTTTAATATTTTCTAAATACTATTTTAATATTTAAAAAAAAAAAAAAAAAAAAAAACCTATAAGTATACTAAACTTGATTTTTTTTGATCGGTCATTTGACGATAAAAAAAAAATAAATAAAATAAAATAAAATAAAATAAAATAAAAAATGTATATTAATAAACACTTACTGAACTAACAAATATTTTTTTTGCATCTTCACCAACATATAAATTTGATAAAGCTTCATTGTTAAGTTTTCCAACAGCCTTTGAGATAGCAATTATACCACCAGTACTTGTACCACCAACTAATGAAGATTCATTAATTAAATCACAACCTACTTCTTGAAAAAGTTTTTCTAATAACTATCTCATTTTTATTATATTTTTTTTTTTTTTTAGTATTTTTTTTTTTTTTTTTTTTTCTTTTTTTTTTTTTAATTAATAATAAACATACCCAAACTGTATAATAACCCCTTGTACCACCACCATCAATTACAGTTACTATTCTAATTGGTTTATCTGTCATTATTTGCAATATAAAAATAAAACAATAAAAGGATAAATATTAAATATTAATAATTAAGAGAAATAAAATAAAGTAAAAAAAAGAATTTTTTTTTTTTTTTTATTTTTATACAAAAAATAAAAAATCAAAATTAAAATAATATTATTTTAAAATAATCTTTTTTTTTTAAAATAATTATGAAAAGTAAAATGAGATCTCGATCGATCATCTTTTTAAAAAAAAAACAATCAATTATAAAAATCTAAAAAAAATCGACCCACAAAAAAAATTATCAATAATTTCGTTTTTTGGTCATCTTGTTTCGAAACACGAAAAAAAAAAGTAGTTTGTTAAATGTTTGTTTGGTGAAAGGAGAAAAAAAAAAAAAATCCCAAACATTATTTAATAATTTACAATAAAATATATTTTTAAGAATTTAAAGTTTATTTTTTATTATTATTTTATAAAGGTTCTTTTTTTTTTTTTTTTTTTTTTTTTTTTTTTTTTAAAAAAAAAAAATTTAATTAAATTTATGGTGGACAAATAGTTTCAGATATATATGATGGTTCTTTTCCACCATTATTATTAGTAATTACTTGTCTTAAAAGTTTCGCAGTTTTTTTGAATTGTTCAGAATTTGATAAATCAATTGCACCATTCATTAAGGCTGTTAAACTTTCTTTACTAGTATCACTAAATCCAACTTGTTTTTCTAATTTACTTTCAAATCTAAATACTAAAACGTTTTTATCAGGAGTTTTGCTATCTTTTAAGAATTTCATGAAATTTTCATAGAGGGTATGTGACGATGGAGAATTTTTTACTAATTTCAAACATATTTTTAAATTATCAAGGAATTGTTTAACATTCTGAGCTGGGTCACCACTTTGTAGTAAAGTTTTAGTTGCTTCATCATGTGGTGTTAAAATTTGTTCTAATTCTAAATTTGATTGAATATTGATATCCTTTAATTGATCATTTGTAATTCCATCAGTATCAGTAGTTTCAGCTGTACCAAATGAGAGTATTATAATTCTATCATTTGGGAATTGATTTCTAGCTTCTCAATATGCAACTAAAATTGGATTATTATACAAAAAGCCACCATCGTAAAAAGTTACATCATCCTTTGTTATTAATTTAAATGCACCTGGAATATCAGAAGTTGCTCTGATTGCTTCGATGGTTGATAATTGATTTTTATCATCACCAGAACCAACAATAAATCTTTGTGAATCAACAATAAAGCTTTTCCTATCATTATCAACTGGTTTATAGTTTGAAAGGATATCTAATGCAACATCATCTTTATTTCCATTCTTTGGTGAACATGCAGTAACAAAGAAATTTTGATTATTTTCTATAACTCCTGATGGGCCAACTAAAACTTTTATAGCATAGTCTTCAAGTTGATCTGAAATATATGCTTCACCATTTTCAATTATATTTTCAATTATTTTTAAATACTTTTATAATTATTATTATTTTTTTTTTTGAAACATAAAATTATAAAAAAAAAAATTAAAAAAAAAGTGATTAGAAAAAAAAAAAATAATTAATTATTGGATTAAAATAAAATTTATTACTCACTGAATCAACAAAAATATTTTTTGCAGCAGTCCCAGCATATAAATTTGATAATTCATCATTTCCTGTTTTACCAACAGCTTTTGAGATGGTAATTATACCACCAGTACTTGTACCACCAACTAATGAAGATTCCTTAATTAAATCACAACCTGCTTCTTCAAAAAGTTTTTCTAATAACTATTTTATTTTATATTTTTTTTTTTTTAGTTTTTTTTTTTTTTATTTTTTATTTTTTTTTTTTGTAATATTAAAATTAAAATATACCCAAACGGTATAATATCCTCTTAAACCACCTCCATCAAGTACTGAAATTATTCTAATTGGTTTATCTGTCATTTTTAAACTTATAATAATATTAATAGAAATGAAAAAATAATATTATTTTAAAAAAAAAAAAAGTTTAAAAAGAAATTTAAAAAAAAATTGTTTATTTCCCATAGACTTGGAAATCAAAGAAAAAATTTAAAAAAAATAATTAAATAATAAAAAATTCATTTGAACCACTATTATTAGGACTACACAAAAAAAATTGACCAACCCATCAAAAAAAAAAAAAGGAAAACAAAAAAAAAAAAAAAAAAAGAAAATAAAACAAAAAAAAAATCTTGATCTTTGCATCAAAAAAAATTGACCAACCCATTTTAAAAAAAAAAATCCATTCTGTTTTAGGTTCAAATATATCCTCCAGAAAAGTGGTCGTTTTCAATTAATTGGATTCTATAAATAAAAAATTAAATCTAATTTTTTTTTTTTTTTTTTTATGGAAGAATAAATACCATCTTTTTTTTTTTTTTTTTTTTTTACAATTTCTTTTATTTTTATATTTATTTTTATATTTATTTTTATTTTTTATTTTTATTTTTAAATTAAAATTTTTAATTAAATTGATCATGACCAATGATATCACCAATTTGATAATTTATAATTTCTAAATAACCAATTAAATTTTCACTTGATCTTGAACGAATATTTTCACAAATGATTGGGAAATCCGATTGAAAGTCAAGGAATTGATTCTCTAATAAAAAGATAAGGAAATGGAAATCTGAAAAGAATTTCAAAGGAGAGACATCTTTATGCTCGAGTTTATAAGAGGCCAAATCCGAGAGGGTATTTACAGGTATTCTATTTTCCACTGGGAAAGAGATGTTAAAGATGGATTTATCTTCTCTTGCCTTCAATGGAACGGTAACGATGAAAAAGTGAGTATCGGCATTGATAGTTTCAGTGCCTTCTTCAAAAACTGGTGATTTTAATTTACATTTGGTTGGATCAGGTTGAGTTGGGAGGAATTCTCCGGTTTTCTCCAATTTAAGTGCTTGATCAGATACTTGGAAAGCCTCCATATTACTTTGACCATCACTATTGACCGAGAGGATTAAAGTGACAAAGCTTGGACCATACTTATTTTGATAGGAAGCTGCTTGAATGATTTCAGTGGATGACATTGTATACTTTCTTGATGGATGTGAAAAGATCCAACCAACTCTTGTCAAACCCAACATTGATGCCATTGATTCAATCTTATCAGCCAATGGATCTGGTAAGAGTGTTGGAGTTTGTTTATCCTTACATTCTTGTGGTGGCTCATAGATACTATCAACAACCACTGAACCATCCGATAAAAAGTTACCAAATAAGAAACCGATTCTTTGTTGTTCATATTTACTATTGGCAATATATTGTTGGAAAATGTTGGCAGATTGAAAATCAACCAATGCACCTGGTGCATGTGGATTATCTTGACTCTTTAATCTCATCTTTAAACTTTCTCTCCACTCTATACACTCCACACATGATCCATTAATACCATGATTCTTACATCTTCTCTTTGGTACTTCAATTGAATTTGGATCATCTTTTGGTAAACAATTTATACATTTTTGATTTGGTCCATGTAAACATTTTGTTTTCTAAAAAAATAAAAAAATAAATAAATAAATAAATAAATAAATAAATAAATAAATAAATAATTAGTATTATAATACATTTTTTATTTTTAAAAAACTACTATTACTACTACTACCACTACCACTACTTACAACTTCATTTTTAATTGCAACTTTTGGCACAAAACCACTTTTTTTAATTTCTGAATTATCTTTATTATCTTTATTATCTTCTTCATTATCATCTTGATCTTCATCATCTTTATCCATACAATTTACACAAGTAGCGGTTGAACCATGATTACATTTGTATGATACATTCTTTCCAACCCTTAAACAATTTGAACATTTACCACCTGCTGGATGATTACATAACCATTTTAATCTTTTACCTTTAAATTTCTTATTTTGACAATTTGGACATGTTGCATTCTCTGGATGATCACATCTTTTCATACCTTGTGCATCTGAACAAAATACACATTTATCACCAACTGCATGTTTACATCTAGGTGTTAATCCATTTGGTAATTTTTCATCATATGATATTTCTTTTTTACTAATATTATTATTATTATTATTATTATTACTACCGCTACTAGCTTTATTATCATTATTATTATTATTATTATTTCCAACTAAATGTAATAAATCTCCACTCCTATTATTAATTTAAAAATTATTATTAATATTATTATTATTAATGAATTTTTAAAAAAAGTATACTCACTTTATACCAAGTGATGATAATTTATCACCAACTTCTAATGGTGGGTCTCTTGGTGTTTTGGTAATTGATTTACCATCTATATCTACATTATTTTCTTTTAACTATTTGGGAAAAATGAAAAATTAATATATTTAATATAAATTGGAAAAAAAAGTAAAATGGAGAAATTTGTTAGAATCAAATTAAATAAAAAAAAAAAAAAAGGTAATTAATTATAAAAACTTACTTTTACATATAAATCTTTAACAATAGCTGTATCGCTAACATTGATTTTTGTTGTACCACTTGGTGATCTAACTGCAATAATCTGAAAAGAAAAAAAGAAAGAATGTTAATGTTATTTTCGAAAATGAATTAAAAAAAAAAAAAAAAAAAAAATATTTACCATCTTAAACTTTTATAATTTTTTTTTTCTCTATTTATGTGTGTGTGTATGTATGTATGTGTATATATTTATATTTGTGTTTGTGTTATTCGTATGTTTTATAAAAATTAAAAAAAAAAAAAAAAAAAACAAAAAAAACCAAAAATTAAAAATGAATAAGTTCAATTAAAAAAAAAAAAAAATAAAAAAATAAAAAAAAAATTTAATTTAAAAAAAAAAAAAAAAAAATATAAATATTATTTATATTGATTAGTCATTAAAAACGTACTTCGAGAAAAAAAAAAATGGTGATTAGACTTCTTTGACTCAATTTTAAGATACCAAATTTTAAAAATCCTAATTTAGATATTAATGATTTCTTTCATTTAAATATTTTTTTATTTTATTTTAATTTAATTTAATTTTTTTTTTATTTTATTTTTTAATTTTATTTTTTTAAATTTTTTTTTTTTTTTTTTTTTAATTTTAATTTTTTTTTTTTTTATTTTTGGTCACACAAACACTATCACAATATCTTTTTTTTTTTTTTTTTTTTTTTTGACAATATATTAAATTAGTTTTTTTTTTTTTTTTTTTCCTTAGTTTTGTTTAGATTTTATATATTTTTTTATTTTTTTTTTTTTATTTTTTGTTTTCTCATTATTAAAGTTTTAATATATTTTCAAAGGAAAAAAAATAAAAATAAAAAATGGAGAGAAATAATTTAAAGAAAAGAAAATCCTTAGATGGAAGTAGTCCCAATATTAATAATAGTAATAGTAATAAAAAGTCAAATATAGCATCACCTCCATCATCACCACTTAATAATAATAATAATAGGATATTTAAAAACAATAAGAAACACAGAAAATCATTAGATAGAATTAGTAATTCACCAAAAAATACAACTTCAACCACAACTACAACTTCAACCACAACTACAACTTCAACCACCACAGATGATTTAGAATTACCACCAATGCCACTATCTTTTATAGATACATCTAAAAAAAGAACTGAATCATTATTACCAGGAACATCATCATCTTCAAATGAAATTAAAGCAGAAAAAATAGAAAATAAATCCACCAATAGAAATCAAAATAGTCATACAGAGGATGATGATAGATTAGTTCGTGTATATGCTGATGGTATTTATGATTTATTTCATTTTGGTCATGCAAGATCACTTCAACAAGCAAAATCTTTATTCAAAAATACTTATCTTATAGTTGGAGGTATATATATATACTTATATATCAATATAAAAAAAATATACATATATACACTTCATACTAATTTTTTTTTTTTTTTTTTTCAAACAAAAAAAAAAAAAAAAAAGTATGTAATGATGAAATTACACATAAATTAAAAGGTAAAACAGTTATGAATGGTGAAGAAAGAGCAGAATCATTGAGACATTGTAGATGGGTTGATGAAGTTGTAGAGAATGCACCATGGGTAGTAACACAAGAGTTTATTGATCAACACAATATAGACTACGTTTCACATGGGGAAGATTTATGTTTGGATAAAGATGGTAATGATATTTATCAATTTGTAAAGGATCAAGGTAAATTTAGAACTATTAAACGAACTGATGGTATCTCAACATCTGACATAATCCTACGAATTGTAAAAGATTATGACAGTTATGTAATGAGAAACCTCTCCAGAGGTTACACTGGTAAACAAATGAATGTTGGCGTTTTAAAAGAGAAATCACTACAATTCGAAGAGAAAATCAATCAAATCAAATCAAAAGTTAAATTATGGTCTGACCAAACTGAAAATAATATTCATTCATTCTTACAAAGATTCTCCAAAAGAATTCCAATGAATTGGGAGAAAAAACTATTAACTTCTCCAACACTTTCAGATGGTAGTAATGATGATTCAATTCTTAATGAATCCTATCAAGAGAGTGTTGATAATAATAATAATAATAATGACATTCAATCACCACCAACACCACATACTTCCTCTTCCGCTCCAACCTCACCAATTCATTCAAAAAAATCACCATTAACATCAAAAGATAATTCAATTGGTTTATCTGCTTAAAAAAAAAGTTTTTCTTCAGTAGAAAAAGTTTAAATTATAATCACTCTGTGAAAAAAAAAAAAAAAAAAAAAACCAAATCAAATAAATTAATAATTACTGGTCACCAGTTACAAATTAAAAAAAAAAAACTGTTTTTATATTTGTTTGTCTTTTCTTTTCTTTTTTTATTATTATTTTTAATCGACATCAAATAAACAACTACTTTTATTATTTCCTTTATCAGTATTATTGTTGTTTTTATTATTATTATTATTATTATTATTATTATTATTATTATTATTATTATTATTATTATTATTATTTTTCTTTTTATTATTATTATTAAGATTATTATTACTATTACTATTATTATGACTGTTATTAAGATAATTATTGGGGTTATTGTTATTATTATCATTATTATTATTGTTAGTTATATTTTGATTTGCAAAAGGTTCATCATATTCATCGTCCATTGAATGAATATTGTTTGCAGCAGTTTTCATCATTCCAGATTCAAATTGCTGACATAATTTCAAACTATCCAATTCATTTTTAGTTTGATCTCTTTCTTTTAAAAGAGTTTCTCTCTCTTTTAAAAGGTTATCTCTTTCTCTTGAAATTGATGCACAAAAGCCTGTTAATGTTGTAATTGTCTTTGAATATGTGCTTGTTCTTTCATACATTGTTGATGATTTTAAATCACTCTTTTTTATTGCTTCATTTAATTCTTGATTCTAAATTATATATAAAATAATAATAATAATAAAATAATAATAGTAATTCAAATTAATATGTAAAGAATTTTTTTTTTTTTTTTTTTTTTTTTTTTTTTTAATATTACATTCTCAATAAGTTGACCAATTTTAAAATCTTTACTTCTTAAAATATTAGAAAATTGTTTTTCTCTACTTTCATATTGTTCTGTATATTCTTTTAATTTATTTTGTAATCTATCAATAATAATAATAATAATAATAATAATAATAATAATAATAATAATAATAATAATAATAATAATAATAATAATAATAATAATAATAATAATAATAATAATAATAATAATAATAATAATAATAATAATAATAATAATAATAATAATATTAATATGAGATGAGTAAAAAAAAAAGAAAATTAAATATAATAGTTAAAATACACATACAATTCAACATGTTGTGAATATTTCTCTCTTTGATCATTAAATTCTTCTAATCTATTTGAAATATCTTTAATTGATTCATTAAATTTATTTGCTAACAAGTCTCTTTTTCTTTCTTCTTCATCAGATACTCTTTTAGATTCTTCAACTAAATCCATATTCTTTTGTTGTAATCCTCTAAATAATATATTATATCTTTCTCTAGTACCCTCTAATTGATATTTATTAAGAATATTCTCTTTAAACTATAATATATATATATGAATTTGTGTTAGTTTTATATATATTAAATTAATATTAATAGTATAAAATAAAAACATACTAATTCTTTATAGTTTAACAATAAATTTTCAAATCTTTGTTCAAGTTGTAAAGTATCAGCTGGTATTAAAATTTCATTCAAATGTTCTTCTAATGCTTCTGTAATTTCATCAAGTGTTAAGTCATCGATTGGTTGCTGAAGTTGTTGTACTTCTTGTGCTAACTTTTGTTGTTGTTGTAGTTTTTGTTGTTGTAGTTTTTGTTGTAATTGTTGATGTTGATGTTGTAGTAGTTGTTTTTGATGTTGTAGTCGTTGTTGTTGTTCTTGTTGTGATAATGGTTGTGGTAGTTGTCTTTGTTGTGGTATATCATCTTCAATCGATATTCTGGTTACTGTGGCTTGTAAAGTGGTAGATTTATTATTGTTGTTATTATTATTATTATTATTATTACTACTATTATTATTGACAACACCTGAACTACTCTTTTTATTTATGCTCTTTTTATTTTTTTTACATTTGTTCATATTGTTTTATTATTATTTGTATTTCTAATTATTTGGTCAGACTATTGAAAAAAAAAAAATAAAAAAATAAAAAATAAAAAAAAAAAAAATGAAATTTTTTTTTTTCCAATTTTTTTTTTCATTAAAATTAATTAAATAAAATAAATAAAATATTAACAATATATACTCATTTTGAGTACAAATTATCTAATATGAGTTTTTTTTATAAAAGGAAAAAAAAAATATTATATAAATTTAAAATTTTAAATTTTAATAATTAACTTAAAAACCCCCTAAGGAATCAAATATTGAAAAAATTTATCTTTATTATCAGTTAATAATGATAAACTGTCATAATTATTTTTTCATTAATCAAATCATTCAAAGAATTTATTTTTTTTATTAATTTCAAAAAAGAAAATTAAAATTAAATTAAATCAAAAAAAAAAAAAAATAATTAAAGGAAAGACCACCTTTTAAAAAAAAAAAAATAAAAAAAAATAAAAAAAAAATAAAAAAAAAATTAATTTTTTTTAATAAATAAATTTTTTATTTTTTATTTTTTTTATTATATTAAAAAAAATTTTTTTTTGCTTTTCATTATATATTTTTTATTATACAATAAATTAATTCTATATACTTTTTCTTCTAATATTTTTTTTAAAAAAAAAAAAAAAAAAAAAAAAAAAAAAAAAAAAAAAATTATTAAATTAAAATTAAAAACCAAGTCACAAATATTACAACAACAATAAATAAAATGAATGTTGAAAATCAAGATCCAAATATAATGGTTATCCCTAATAACAATTTGGGTCCAATTGATGGTAATAATATATCACCAGCAATGAACGATGAAAATTCAAATAATGGATCATCATTTCTCAAGAATCTTGTAAACACAGGAACCAATCTTTTATTCTCATCATCATCATCAATTGCATCACCACCAAATCTTGGAGGCCTTTCAAATGATTCCACCAACAACAACAGCAATAGCAATAATACTATTGATTCATCTAAGCCTTTATCATTTGAAAATGATATGTCTGATGGATATGAAGCTTTGGTAAGAAGAAGTGAAATTGCAATTGACCAATGTAAAGAATTATTAGACTTTTTTAAAAAAAGAGCATCTGAAGAAGAAAAATATTCAAAAAATATTTCAAATATGTTTTCAAAATTTAAAGTTAAAGACGACCATGAGTATGTATTTTTAAAAATTCCTTGAAAAAAAAAAAAAAAAAAAAAAAAAAAAAAAAAAAAAAAAAAAATTTAACAAATCTTTAATAATATTAATATTAAATAAAAAATTAATAGTACATTCCAAAAAGGTGTTTCACTTTTAAATAAAATTAATGATGCAGAATCAACAATTCACAGATCATTCTCTCAAAATATTACAACTAATCTTTATCATCCACTTAATGAAGCAATTAAAGATATGGAGAAATCAAGAAAGAGGGTAATATTTTTTTTTTTTTTTTTTTTATTAATTTAATAACACATATAAAATATTAAATATTTATATTAATCTTTGTATGTATATATATATTTTTAATTAATAGTTATTAGAAGATGGTAAAAAATTAAAAAATGATTTAAAAGATTCAATTGAAAATGTTAAGAAATCAAATCAAAAATATGAAAAATTATGTAGAGAGATGGAACAAGCAAAATTAGAATTAATTGAAGAAGGAAATGATACAAAATCAGGTAAAGTTGAAACATTGGAGAAAAAACTCGAAAAGACTAAATTGGCTTCAATTAAAGCAGAGGATGAATATAAGGAGCAAATAAATGAGACTAATGAATTCATCAGTGGTGTTTATCAAAATAGATTATCAGAAAATCTAAGAGAATTTCAACAATTTGAATTGACAAGATTAGAAATCATGAAGAGTAACATTAGAAATTATATTGGCTTTATGAAAGATATTCCACAAGCACTACAATGCGAAATTGATAGTACCAAAGGTTTCGTTGATATTATTGATCCAGAGGTTGATTTACAAAATTACATTATGAATAATAGTAATCCAAAGAAAGTATTATTACCATTCATTTTCGAGGCATACAATGATCATAAACCATTTGTTGATCAACATAATCAAAATTCATCCTCATCTTCATCAACTAATGCATTAAATTATGCAAGTCCAATGAGTGCATCCGGCTCAATTACCAATACAATTACTTCACAATCAGGTTCCACAATCATTAGCAATGGTGCCTCACAGCCAATTGAAATACCATCACCCCAACCAATCTCTGAACAACAACAAATACCACCACAACAACAACAGCAACAACAGCAAGCTCAAGTTCCCCCAACATCTATAAATCAATCATCAAGTCCACCAGTTAATCCAATGGGAAGACAACAATCATTGAAAGAGAATATTTTTGGTTTTTTCAATAAAGCAACAACAAATCTTAAATCCTCAACTTCATCATTACTAACAAAGGATGGTAATTCGACAACCTCCTCTAACACATCAACTAGCAACTCCAATCAATTATCAAAATCGGGTATTGGTTTACCAATTATTAATACAAATTCAATATTTGGTGTAGAGTTGGAAGTATTAATAGAGAATGATAATTCAAAAAAGAAAGGCAATGGTGTTGAATTAGAGGTCCCATTAATATTGACTCAATTTGTTCAAGCTCTATTGAAATTGGAGTCATTCAAAATGGATGGTGTTTTTGTTTCACTTCCATCTCATTTCAATATTCAACAAGAGAAACAAAAACTAGATCAAACTGGTACTTTAGAAAATATTACTGATGTTTATTTAATCGCAAGTTTATTTAAAAATTGGATTGGTGATTTACCAAATCCATTAATAAGTTATGCTATTTAGTAAGTTTTGATTCTACTTTTTTTTATTATTCAATGCTACTCTATTTACTAATTACCCTCTCACTCTCTAATATTTTTAAATTGTTTAAATTATTTATAAATAGTCAAGAGATCATTGAAGCACCAGATAATGCATGGAAAATTATAGAATCTGGTATTCCAATACTTCATAGAAGGGTATTACACTACATTATTGACTTTTTAGTTGATTTTGTAAATTGTTCAAAAATGGATACCCACAGTATTTCATTAATATTCACACCTGTATTAATTAGATCCCCATTTAATGGTGATAGTTTGTTAAACTCAAAGAAAGAAGTTGCCGTTATTGAAAATATGATCATTGATTCCTTAGAAACAAAAAGAGGAAACTATATCTTGAAAAGAAATTTACCAATCATTCCAGATGATGAAAATTCTGATGATGATGATGATGATAGTGGTCATATAGATGATGAAAATAATAGCAGTACAAGTGGTGAAAATGATATTAATACTACCAATATAAATAATAATAATAATGTCAATAGCAATAATGATACCAATAATAATAATAACAATAGTAATACTACAACTACTAATAATAATAATAACAATGATAGTAATAATTCAAACTCTACTAATAATAATAATAATAATAATAATAATAATACTAATAATGATGATAATGAAAGTAATAATAGCGGATATGGTGTAAGTAGTAATGGCAATAATATTAATAGTAGTGTTGGTGGAAGTGTTACTCATCATTTTTTATATCAAACTACACCAACTAATAATGTAACACCTGTTTTATCAGATTTCTTTGATACCAACAGCTCAAATGGATCCAGTAAAGCAAATACAAATACCCACAATCTTGGAGTAAGAAATTCAAGTAACATTTCATTCGATACTATCTCAACAAATCAATCAGACTCTGAACCTGTATTAGTTGAATATGATAACGATGATTTTGACATTTTATCTTATAAATAAAAGAAAAAAAAATAAAAAAATAAAAAAAAAAAACACTCTGTATATTCCAATTAAAAAAATAATAAAAATAATATTTTCACATTGTCAATAAAAAATCTATTATAAATAAACTTGTTATTTCTATTTATTTATTTATTGTTTTTTTATTACTAAGGCTTCAAATAATGTACCACCTTTATTCATTGCTGTTGTTGTTGTTGTTGTTGTAATTGTTGTAGTACAACTGTTATTGATGTAGTTATGTGGTGTAATCATCTCTGTATTTGTTCACTAATATATCATGAATCCTGATAGAGATTAAGAAGATGAAGGTCACTTTGATTTAAAATGTCAACCAATTCAAGAAGAAGAAGAAATAGAGAGTTCAGTTAAAGAAAGAATAGGATGTTTTCATATTATTATACGGAAGTCAGTAGATGTAATTTGTCAAAATAGAGTTTGCAAAAAATCAAAATCTTCAAAAAAAATAAACTATATATCTTCAAAATAATTTATCCATTTTTTTTTTTTTTTTTTTTTTTTTTTTACTAACTTGGTAAACTTTTTTTAAATTGTTTTATATTTTGTTTTCTTCTTTTTCTTCCAAGTTAAAACTGGAAATTAAAAAAAAAAAAAAAAAATTGTTTGCTTGCATTATTTTAATTCCACACAATAATTTTTTTTTTTTTTTTTTTTTTTTTCATTTTTTTTTTTTTTTAAATTTTTATTTTATTTTTAATTTCAGTTTAATAATTAAATAAATAAAAAACTATTAAAAATGACAGATGCACAAATCGAAAACAAATTTAAATTAGCGGTAGATTATATAACAAATAACTCTGGAAAGTTAAGTAATATTAAGAATGAAGAACAATTATATTTATATTGTAACTATAAACAAGCCACAATTGGAGATTGTAATACAAAAGCACCACCATTCTATGACTATATAGGTAAATCGAAATGGTAAAATAAAATATATTTTTCAATTAGTTTTTTTTTTTTTTCAATTTTAATTTAATTTTAACTAATTTTAATTATTATTATTATTATTATTTTTTAAAAAAAATTATAGGAATAGTTGGAATTCATTAAAAGGTGTTGAAAAAATTGTTGCAATGAATAGTTATATAAGTTTAGTAAATGCATTATCACCTGGATGGGATAGTAATATAAAAGTTGAACGAGCAACACAAAGTGTTTTTTTAAATGATGAAGAATTTAAAGAATTGGAAAAGAAAGAAAAAGAAGAAAAAGAAGAATTAAAAAAATTAGAAGAAGAAAATGGTGGTGAAATTGAAAAACCAAAATCAAAATGGATGGGTCCAGTTTTAAGTAAATTTTCATTAGTAGATGATGAAACTTTAGAAAAATTAGAAAAGAATACGTATGTATTTAATTTAATTTAATTTATAATAATAATTTAAATTAATTTAATAATAATGTTTTTTTTAATTAATTAATTAATTTTTTTAAATAATTATTTCCAGTAAACAAGATTTAGGATATTGGGTTAGTGTTAATGATATTGAAAGAGTTAAAAAAGAAATTGAAAATGATAAAAATATAATTAATGAAGTTGATGAAGATGGTAGAACAGCTTTAATATGGGCATGTGATAGAGGTTATTTTGAAATTGCAAAACTCTTAATTGAAAATGGTTCAAATGTAAATGTTCAAGATGGTGAAGGAATGACACCACTTCATTATGCAGTAGTTTGTGATCAATTTGAAATTTGTAAACTTTTACTCTCTCAATCATCAATTGATAAATCAATTAAAGATAATTCTGACTCAATTCCATCTGATTTTATTGATTCTTCAACAAGTGAAAATATTAAATCTTTATTTAAATAGTCTTTAATAATAAATTATAAAAAGATAAAATAAAAAAATAAAAAAAATAAATAAAAAAAAAATAAAAAAAAAATTAATAACAAATAATTTTCTAAACAAATAATTTAAATTATTTAAATTTTCTTTTTTTTATTTTATTTTATTTTTATTTTTTTTTTTTTTTTTTGATAGAAATTAATTTATTTGTTGTAAATAATTATTTTTTTTTTTTTAATTATTTTTAATATTAATTTCCCTGTTTTTTATTTATTTTACTGGTGGTAATCAGAAACAGAAATATTGCACCAGTTTTAATGTTAACAAATATCTTTAAAACAAAAAAAAAATAAAAAAAAAAAGTAAAAAAAAAAAAATTAAAAAAAAAAAAAAAGAAAACCATTTTGTATAAATAAATTAATAAAACAAAATCATTTTTTAAAATATACAGTTATAAATATTATTTTTTTTTTTTTTTTTTTTTTTATTTAAACAATCGTTTGACTAATTTTAAGATCAGATGGATCAACTTCGTATGGAGTATCGTCTGGTAAAATGATATTATTATTGTTAATATCATTGTTATTATCATTATTACTATTATTACTATTTTTATTGGTATCATTTTCTTCAGCATTCTTCTTATTATTTAATTCGCTAATAACCTGTGGGATAGTATCTTTATGGTGAATTACCAAAGAAGAGATTGGACATTTTGACCAATAAGGTTCATCATCAAGATTCTGATCAGAATCATCACTAGAACGAAGATTATCCATTTCAACTTCTACATGACCATCAGTGATTTCGCCAGCTTTACCCAATGGATTAGCACTACCACTATTGTTAAGATTACCAGAGCTACCATGGTTACCAGATTTACTGAACGAACCACCACGATGGGCAGAAGCAGATAGATTATTTGTACTACCATTTTTAATATGTGGATGATCATCAAACTCTTCAAGATGCTCAATATCTCTTTCAGGTAATGGAGAGTTAGTGGAAGGATTCTTTTTATAACCTGGTAAATGAACCATTGATAAAGATTTCTTCATAATGTCAATACCTGGTACATGGAAAGATGGGAAAGAGTTGATATTTTGTTTAGTTGGTTCAAATGGTACAATTAAAAGATCATAATTTGAACATTCACTTAATAAAACCTTTAATCTTGAACGTTGTGGTTTATAGATTACATTAATTGATGATCTGTTCTTTCCATTGATTACAGACTCTAAATGAGTTTCAAACTTTTTAAATCCAACAACATTGTTTTGATTTGAACTTGTTGCAATTGAACCACTATTGATTGAATCGGCACCAGTGGCTGAGCTTGGTGTATTAATTGGTAATTGATTTTCACCAATCATTGGAGTTGGTTGCATTGAATGAATATTATTAATATCTAAATGAGTTGTTGGTGTAATTTCACTTTGAGCTAAAGTATTATCTGCGCTTATATGATGTCTATGAGTTAAAATTGAATTATTTTGACCACTAGATATTAATTCATTATTATTATTATTATTATTATTATTGTTATTATTGTTATTATTATTAATATCACTATCAGCAATTGGTTGACTATGAATTAATAATTTTGAATCTTGAGTAGATGATTTAAGTTTCTTTTGTTGTTCCCAATATAATTCATTATCGAAAACAATGATTGTTATTTTTGTATTATTTGAAGAAGCCATTGTATTTGCAATGTTTAATGCTTCTTGATCATTTGGATTTCTTTGAGCATTATAAGCTAAAAGTATTCTCTTGAAACGATGATAACCACCTCTTGAACCTGATTTATCAGTGAATAAACCAACATGAGAATTTGAATTTTTAATTAAACTATATACAACATCACTACTTAGATTACCGCCTCTACCATGTCCTTGTCTACTACCTTCACCAATGATTATTAAACCTGCACCTCTACTCTCTGAGAATTCCAAAACATCTTTGGAAAGATTATCATTATCGGATACGATTGATTTGATTGAGATTTTCATTTTCAAATGTTGACTTTGTGCTGAAAGATGTGTGAAAGCCTCCTTTGACATATCTTTACGAATTTGACTTATGAAATCTGATGGTCTATCATTCACCTCTGCCAATGCTAATAAATAAATCTTTTTCAATTTTCTACGAGTGAAACCTGTTGCTTGAACTTTGTTACCAATACAATAACCTAAATCAACTAATGATGGACCAATATCTAAACTACTGGTACAAAGTACAACAGTTTGTTCACCTGGTATGGCCTTCTTTGGTTTCTTATTGAATAATGAAATGATTGGACTTGTTAAGATTGTTGTGAAAACTGCCATTAACACCATAATACCAAACACATTTTTTTCAATGATTTTAAAATCTAATCCTAAATTCAATACAATCAATTCTACTAAACCTCTTGTATTCATTAAAACACCAATATAGAAGGAGTCACGTGTACTTGAACCTAAAATCTTTGCCATAATACCTGCACCGAAAATTTTACCAGCACATGCACAACTAATGATTACCAATACACCTAACCAAGATTCACCGGTATTCAATGTGGTAAGGTCAGTTCTTAAACCAGAGATAACAAAATACAATGGTAAAAGGAATACTAAAACCAAATCTTCAATCTTTTCAGTAATTGCTTGATTGAAACCATGTGTCTTTGGTATGACTGCTCCCAATGTAAATGCGCCAAACATTGCATGAATACCAATCCATTCAGTTGCTAATGAACAAAGGAATAAAAGGAAAACCGTACCCGACATGATGATATTGGATGGGTGTGGTGCATGTCCGTGAGAATCCAATTTCCAAATTCTACCCACAACTCTCAATAGCACCGGTCTGACCACCACAATCAAAATCACCACAAATACTGCCGATGCCAACAATGTCCATAGGGCATCCAATGATCCTGCAGAGCCTGCCAATGACACAGACACACCCAATAGAATCCAACCGCAAATATCATTGATAGCAGCGCATGCAATTGCAAGAATACCAATCTTTGTTGCTAATAACTTTCTTGCGGTGAGAATACGTGCCAACACTGGGAATGCTGTAATGCACAATGCCACACCAATGAAAATACCCAATGAATAACTCCATACGGTATTTTGAATCTCTGCCAAGTAAACCGATGCTGCAATACCCAACCCAAATGGAATTGCAATCGATGCTGCTGAAATCAATAATGATGTCTTAATTTGTCCTTTAAATAAAGTTGGATCTAATTCCAACCCAATGATAAACATAAAAAATACCAACCCAATTTGTGCAAATACATTTAAAATCTTTAATGATGCATCTGTAAATAAATGTGATGAAAATCCTGGTATTTTACCTAACGCCGTTGGTCCTAACAATATACCAGATATAATCTCTGCTATCACTGGTGGTTGTTGAATCTTGGCAAATAACCATGTTACACATCTTGATATAAATATAATTAATAAACATTGAACTAAAAATAATCCTACATCTTCATGTAATGGGTTTGCTGTTACCATAGTTTTATTCTTTTATTTATTTTCCCTTTTCTCTTTTTAAATATTATTTATTATTATTTATTATTATTATTTTACTTTTTTTTTTTAATATGTGAAAATTTGTAAAATTAATATTTATTTTTTATTTTTTTATTATTTTTTTTTTTTATATATATATAAATATTAATTTAATTTTTTTTTAAAATTAAAGTGAATTCATATTGTTTTTTAATTATTATAATTTCTATTTATTTTGAAGAATTATGGATAATAAAAAAAAATTACCTACCTTTTTTTTAATTTGGTAAACAACTTCCTATTTATAGAAATCTGGATATTATATTAGATATTTAAATAAATTCTTTTGGAAAATAAAAAGGAAGAAAATAAAAAGTTAAATAAGTTAGTTGGGTTTCGTTGTGTTTTTCTTTTAAAAAAAAAAAAATAAAAAAAATAAATTAAAAATAAAAAAATAAAAATTATTTTAAAATAAAAAAAAAAAAAAAAAAATATCTTTTTTTCTGTTGCAGTCGACTGTTTTTTTTTTTACTTTTTTAAAAATGCAAATGGACAAAATTAAATAACTACCCGCTTAGTTTTTTTTTTTTCTTTTTTTTTTTTTTGTATAATTTTTTTTTATTTATTTATTTATTTCATTTGATTAGATGATAATAAAAAAAAAAAAATAAAAAAAAATTATAAATGAAAAAAAAAACTCATAGATTTTTATTTTTTTTTTTATAATATTATTTTTATTTATTTATTTTTATTTATTTTTATTTTTATTTTTATTTATTTATTTATTTTTTAATTATTTTTTTTTTTTCTTATAAATAAAAATAATTTTTATATTTTTCTTTTAAATTATTCCGATTGTTACAATAATAAAAATATCAGAGTGGAAAAGTAAAAATTTTCAAAAAAAAAAGATTGATAAAGATTTGTAAAATAATAAATGTGGGGGTGCAATGATTACTTTAAAAGAATGAGTTGGTCCTTTTTGATTATTTAGTTTTATTTTTAAAAAAATAAAAAAAAAAAAAGTATTAAAGACAATTTTAAGAAAAAAACTATTATGATTTATATTTATATTTAATTTTTATTATAAATATTATTACAATTACAAAAATAATAAAAAATAAAAAAAAAAAATAAAAAAAAAAAAAAAATAAAAAAAAAAATTAAATAATAATATTTAATTGTCATCAAAAAATAAACAAAAAAAAAAAGCATATATATACATATTTACATATTGTGGTAAGGAATTTTTTTCATGTACACAAATAAACCAATAAACAAAAAAACAATAAAATATATTAAAAAAGATAAAAAAGGGTATATGTGTGTTTAGTGTGTGAAAAAGTGGGGTTTATTTATTTATTTTTATTTTTATTTTTTTTGTTTTTTTTATTATTATTTATTTATTTTTATTTTTATTTTTTTTTTATTTTTTTTACAATTATTATATTACTTTAATATTTATTATAAAAATAAAAATGTGAGGAGAAAAGGAAAACAAAAAAGAAAAAAAATAAAAAATTAAAAAAAAATAAAAAGATTATAGTGTCACAATTAAAATAATTAGCGTACCTTTTTTTTTTTTAATATTAAAAAATATTTATAGTAATAATCCGATTATTATAAAGTTTAGTTTGGGAAAATAAAAATAAATAAAGAAAAAAAAAAAAAAAAAAAAAAAAAAAAAAAAAAAAAAAATTATTTTTAAAAATGTATGTGTAGGGCGAAAAAATAAAAATAAAAATAAAAATAATTTGTTAGTGTAAAAGAAATCGTATGAAGCCAGGCTCAAATCCAAACCTTTTAAAAATTCAATCTTTTTTTTTTTAATTTTTTAATTTTTTTTAATTTTTTTTTTTATTTTTTGTTTTTTTTGTTTTTTTTTTTTATACAATTTTTGACAATTACCAGTCAAATTAAACAAAAAAATTTTCCGTGGAAGTATGTGTCGCTTTATTATAAACAAATAATACTGGGATTGAAAAATTTACGTTAATAAATAGAAAAAACAATCAAAATAAACGGTTAATTTTTTTTTTTTTTTTAAAAAAGATATTTTTAAACTTCAATAATATCAGATCAAAAAACTTCTTCTTTTTCGAAATGTTTGATTTGATTTGATTTATTTACGTTCTCAAGAATGTTTCGCTTAGTTATCAATTTATATTTATAGAGCCATAATATAATAATAATAATGCAAAAAAATATTCACAGTAAAATTGAAAAAGCAATTTTTATTTTTATTTTTTTTTCCACAAGAAATTTTTTTTTTTTTTTTTAAAGAATTTAAATTGTACAAAAACCTTCATTGGTAGAGCCACGCTTTTCAATCACTTTTATATAATAAAAAAATTGAACTCGAGCAGATTTCAACTAAACAACATCAACATGTCGGGTTGGCTCAGTTGGTAGAGCGTAGGTCTCATAATCCTAAGGTCCAGAGTTCGATCCTCTGACTCGACAATTATTTTTTCAATAATACTCCTTTAAGATCAAGGGTTCGACTCTTATTCTGTATTAATAAGCCATGTTTGGAATCTCTATATTTTTTTTAATATCCTAATACTTTTAAACAAATTAGTGTTTATTTTATTCCGTTAATTCTTTTATCATTACAATAGTTGATTAATTCGTTCATTGATATGATATTATCTATAATGAATCTGCCTTCAGCTAAATGATAAGCCTATAAACAAATACTAAATAAAAACTCGTATTAACACAGATGGACATATATCAATCTTGTTAGTCCAATATTAAAAAAAAAAAAAAAAAAAAAAAAAAAAAAAAAAGTTTATTTTAATTTATTTAATTTTTTTAAAAAAATTTCAAAAAAAATCAACAATTCATAAATAAGCTAAATTAACTATCTTCTTTGCTTTGTTTGAAATTTCATTTGCATACAATGAATTCAACCATTTTTGAAAATAAATTGTTGATAATCACCAAATGATAAAGTCCTATTCCTCACCCAGCCGATATCGACTCACAAGAATTAGGTGTCCATGAAGAAGGTATGGCCTGAATCCTTGCTTTTGCCAAACAAATCAAGAAATTTGTCACTTCAATCTTTAAATTTGGAATTTCAAAATATAATTTCTCAAAAATTTCTTTAAATAAAATTCAATAAATTAAATATCCACAAACATTAGGTTATAAATATTTTTATTTTATTTTATTTTATTTTATTTTATTTTATTTTAATTTATTTTTTTTTATTTTATTTTTTTTTTTTTTTTTTTTTTTTTTTATTTTTATTTTTCTTTTTTAAATTAAAAAAAAAAAAAAAATCGTTATTTTTCAACCACAATAATGTGATATTAAGATATAAAATGAATAATTGTAATAATAGTAATAGTAATAGTAATAGTAATAATAATAATAATAATAATAATAATAATAATAATAATAATAATAATAATAATAATAATAATAATAATAATAATAATAATAATAATAATAATAATAATAACCATATATTAAAAATAAAGCAAAAAATTAGAGTTAAAAAAACAATAACAAGAAATAAAAGTAAAACCAAGAATAACATAAGTAATAATGAAAGGTTGTTTTGGAAAGTGTTCAGAAACAAATATTTATTTTATTTGATAATTGATAATCTATCAACATATAAACAATTTAGGTGTAATGTTTATAAATATAATGAAATAATCTCTGTAAAATGGATGATTGAAAATCAATACCTTGCTTTATTAAAATATA
>NC_007091.3:3847053-3932053 GCF_000004695.1 Dictyostelium discoideum AX4
TGAAGAAGAGAATGAAATTTTTAAGAAAATATTACTCACAAAAGATGCATCATTATTAAATAATCAAATTGATTTCCTATTAAATTCAATGAAATTAAAATTACCAAATAATAATAATAATAATAATAATAATAATAATAATAATAATAATAATAATAGTAATAATAATTTTAGATTTTCATTAGATTTAAATATATTTAAAATACCATTAAAACTTTTATATGAAACTTTTAAAACTTTATCAAAATTTGAAGAGAATTATAATAATAATAATAATAATCAAGAGAATTTTAATAAATTTACAGATGAAGAATTGAATAGAGTTGTTGGTGAATTTGATAGTGATAATGAGATTGTAAAATCTTTATTTCAAAAGTTAATACCATATACAAATAAATATAATTGGGTTTCATTTAAAGCAAAAGATTATCAATCTATAAACTATTCTTTTTATCAAATTAAATACTTTCAAAATTATTTCAATAATTGTGGTGATTTTAATCCATTATCATTTGGTGATTATCAACAATTTAAATTTCAATCTTTAAAAAAAAATTTTAAAAAAGATAATAAAAATCAAAATCAAAATCAAAATAATACATTAAATCTTTTATATTTAGATTCAATATTATTTGAATATTGTAATTTTGATTTCAAAAAAAAAGAAAATTTCATTTTACAATATTTAAATGATAATAATAATAACAATAATACTAATAATAATAATAAATTAAAACCATTAATTTTATTTCAAATTTTAGTAAAAAGGAATGAATTAGAATTATTAAAATTATTTTTTAATAATAGTTCAGAATTAGTTAATGAAGATCTATATAATAATGATATATTTTCATATATAAATTCTGAATCAATATTTGATTTTATAATTACAATTACAAAATTTTCACAAACACCGACAATAATAATTAATCAATTATTTCAACATTCAAAAATAAAATTAATTGAATATTATAAAAATAATTATTCAATTGATTATTATAATTCTTTAAAATTAATTGATTTTTCAAAAATTTATAATTTTAAAATTTTTAAATATATATATAATAATTTAAATGATTTTAATAATAATAATAATAATAATAATAATAATAATAATAATAATAATAATAATAATAATAATAATAATAATAATAATAATAATAATAATAATAATAATAATAATAATAATAATAATAATAATAATAATCAAAATAATTTAATTAAAAATTTAAAAATAAATATTGAAGATAATGAATTAGATAAAGAAGAATTTAAATTTTTTGTAAATAATTTATCAATAGATAAATTTTATAATATTAGATTTGCAAAATATAAATATAGTTCATATGATTGGTTAAATCAAAAAGGTAAATCATTTTTGGATAGATGTATAGTTGATAATAAGGATTGCATTGATATAGGTCTTTATCAATATTATAAAAATAATAATAATTTAATGGCCATGGATAATTATAATTCAACACCACCCTATAAATTAATAGATGAAATCTTTAAAAGAAGTGATTTAAAAACTTTGGATTTAATAATGAATAAATTTTTCAAAACTAAAGATTATAATAATGATTCTAAATCAACATTCTTTTATAATGGTTTATTACTAAAATCCTCTCAATATGGTTCAATTGATATATTCAAATTTATTCATTCAAATTATCCTTGGTTATTTAAACTAAAAAGAACTAATAGTAATAGTAGTGATTTTAGTAGTGCTATTGGACATTTTGAATCATTCAATAATAATAATAATAATAATAATAATAATAATAATAATAATAATAATAATAATAATAATAATAATAATAATAATAATAATAATAATACTAATAATAATGACCACCATGGTGAAATATTAGAATCTGAATTAAATCAAATAATAAATTCAACATTAATTAATGGTCATATTGATTTAATGATTTATTATTTTCAAATTTTTAAACATTTAGGTTATCCTTTTAAAATTCTAATTTATAAAGATTTAAATTTTAATAATTTAGTTAGAGTTATTAGAAATAAATATAATATTTAAAAATAAATAAAATAATAATAGTATTTTAAATGTGTATTATTATTATGTACAATTAAAAATAAATGATTATTTTTTTAATTATTTTATTTATATTTTAATTATTCATCCCAATCATCTTCACCAAAACTATTTTCCAAAGAGAATTGTTCAGTTTGTTGTTGTTGTTGTTGTTTTTGTTGATTTGATGGTTTTATATTTTCACTATCATTTTTTTTATTATTTATTGTATTGACTTCATTATCTTCATTGTTCCTTTGTTTTTTATTATTTGATGAAAAAGATGATAATTGATCATCATTGTCATCATCATCATTTTCTTCATAGTTTAGGTCATCTTCTATTCTACTGGATATATCTTGAATATCATATATACTATAATCAAATTGTTCTTCTTCTATATACATTGATTCCTCTTCAATTAAGTTATAATCTATATTTTCATTAAAATCTTCTACAATTGTAAAACTTTCATCATTTTCTTCTTCTTTTTGTTGTTGTTCCTCAACTTTAATATTATTATTCTTTATATTATTATTATTATTATTATTATTATTATTATTATTATTATTAGGGTTATTTAGATTATGATTATTTGTTTTATTTTTATTATTATTTAAAAATAAAGTTCCATTTGGATCAATTAACTTTTTATAATATTTATAAAAAATATGAATTACTTCATAAGTCCATAGTGATTCTCTATTTGGTTTATCAGATAAATCTAATACATTTATATATACAATATCAAATTGATTATTATTAATTTCTCTTGAATTTTCAAAGGATTCATCATTCTCTGATTTTGGAAAAAGTTCTAATGTCATTTGTAAATATTGACCAACTTTAAATGGAAATAAATCATTTATTCCAATTAAAAATGTATCTGATCCATCATCTAACATTATATAATTTTGATTTTTCTCTACAACTATACCTTGAACTAGTAGTGAAATAATATTCATCTCTCCTAAATTGAACTTTGTTTCCTCATTTTCAACTTTAACTTTTATTTTACTTAAAAATGATAAAAATATTTTTACTAATTCCATTATTTTTTTATCTTTTTTTTTTTTTTTTTTTTTTTACAACAACACGGTGTAAAAATAAATGAAATTAAAAATAAAAAAAAAAAAAAAAAAAAAAGAAAAAAAAAAAAATCTGAAAAATAAAATTGGTTGAATTCAAAGAAAATTATTTATTTTTAAAACAAATAAAATAAATTTTTTTTTAATTTATAAAAATTGGAGCTCTATTATTATTATTATTTTCTATTAAATTTTGTTGTTCAGATAATTTTAAAATTTCCATTAAATCTGAATATTCTTTGTTGATATGTTGAGCTTCAACGATTTTAGCGCAAGTTAATTCAAAGGTTTGTTCAAAGATTGCATTGTGAACATTATTTCTTTCAACTTTAACTACACCACTAATACTACCATTTTGAATTTGTTGAGCTTGTTGATTTGCAGCGGCTGTAACACCATTTACAGCATGATTATTTTCATCGAAATAATTTACAAATTGTTTGAAAGAATCAAAAGTGAGTGATTTTTGGAACATTGTTGGTATGGTACTACTGAGAACAACTGATTCTCTTGATTTATTAAGGATTGGTAATTTCATTGGTGATGTAATGGTTGTGGTAGTAGTGGTAGTTGTAGTGTTAACTTCATTTAAATAACCATCATTACTAATTGTTGCAGTTGTAGTTGTATTTGAATTGATTTCATTGGTAACAATTCTTGGTGGTGGTGGAGTTTGTTGTAAAATTTGTAAATTTGAAATTGTTGATAAATTATTTGGATCAGCACCTTCTAATAAAATACTCTTTAAATTTGGTATTTCTGCACATAATGATTGAATAGCACATAAAATTTCAATAACTTTTTCATGATTAATAATATCTTTTCTTTCTTCTTTTGGTTCTTCTATTTCTTCTTCTTCTTGTTTTTCTTCTTCTTTTTCTTTATTTTCAATTTTTTCAAAAGTTTCTTGAGTAGTAATAGTTTCTTCAATTGTTGTTGAAGTTACAAGAGTAGTTTGAGTTGTAATTTTAGTTGTAGCAATTGTAGTTGAGGAAGAAGAAGAAGAACCACTAACAAGTGTTGAAATATCTTGATCTTGATCAGAATAAATATGTTTTTGAGTGTTTGCAATTACTAAACCACTTAAACTCTTTATATCAAATAATAAATATTTACAATGAATATTCATTGATTTACGATAATTTGAAACTTGTTCAACATAATCTTCCAACTCTTTTGATCTATATAATCTTGCAACTACAATTAAATAAGATGAAATCAATAAATGAATTGATCTAACAAGTCTAATTGGTAACTGATTACTATTATTATTATCATCAATTTCTGATTCAAGTTTTAATAACATTGGAATTGAATATTGAATTTGTTTACTCTTTTCTCTAATTAATAATGCTACCAAGGTTTTAAAAATTGATATAATATTATCTGGTTGATTATTTTTACTCTTTAATCCACTAATTATTGTTTCAATAATTGGTTTTGAACAATTATTTAAAAATTCCAAAACACCATCATTATTATTAAATTGAATACTGTAATATAAATGAAAAAAAAAAAAAAAAAAAAAAAAAAAAAAAAAAAATTAAAATATTAATATTAAAAAAAAAAAAAAATAAAAAATTCAAAAAAAAAAGATTATACTTTACATTTGTTGATTCATTAATTGATCAAATAATGATTTAAATTGAATTTGTTGAATTAAAAATGATTGAAAAGTTGATTGAATAAATGTTTTAGTTTGATGACTTGTAGTTGGAGATTGATGAATTCCAATTAATTTTGAAGTTAAATCTAATAATGGAACCAATGAAGGTCCAACCACTAAATCATTCAATGTTGAAGCAACTTGTGAAATACATTGAACAAATGAGAATGTTATTAAATTAATTAAATTATTGGTTGTACTATTATTGGATTTGATTATATCTCTTAATGAATTTATAATTTGATTCATAATTTCAACTTTTTTACCTGTTGATTTTATCTTTCTACCAATTAATCCAATTGATTCAACAATTGAATTTTGTAATGAAAATTGTTGATCAACATCTGGTAAATGTTTACTTGAATTCTAAAATAATAATAATAATAATAATAATAATAATAATAATAATAATAATAATAATAATAATAATAATAATAATAATAATAATAATAATAATAATAATAATAATAATAATAATAATAATAATAATAAATAAAGTTAATTATCAATAATTATTAATAAAATCTTTTTTTTTTTAAAAAAAACTTACTTCAATTGATCTAACTAAAATCTTTAATAATGAAGTTACAACCATATTAATTGAAGAGGTTGTATCATTTACAATTGCAACTGAAGTGAGAACAATTTCTTTTGTAACAGTGGGTGGATGATCTAATTCTAAATGTCTAAGGAATGATGTTAGCATGATAGTATAGTTTTGACCTTTAATTGATTGAGTAACTGATGTTAATGCATGTACTGCAAATTTCTCAAAATTCCATTTTTGATGTGAATCTAAATAACTATAAAATAAAAAAAAATAAAAAAAAGTAAGGAGTGTAAATAATTGAATCAATTATTTTTAATTTGAAATTAGTTTTACATTAAATTACTATTATTACTTACTTTACTATTGTTGTTACTAATGAAGCAACTGTCATATTATCAACTCTTCCACTTAAATCTTTAAGACATTCAGTTGCTAATAATTTAACATTTGTAATTGTAGTTTCACCAGTTTCATCATGATGTTGGTTTCTATTTTCCATACTTCTATTATGATATTTATCAATTATAACAATTTTTATATTAATAATAATTAATCTATAGAATAAAAAAAATAAAAAAAAAAAAAAAAAAAAAAAAAAAAAAAAAACATACGGTGAAGGTATTTGATCTCTATATTGCATATTATCTAAAATTGTATAAATGATATCTGTATGTTTTGTAATAAAAGTATCTAAATCGTCAGTTAAACTTGCTAATGAAACATATGCCGTTACACCTCTTAAACCTTCACCTCTAATAGTTCTTCTCATTGTATCATCATTATCCATATTCTTTGCCATTATAATAAAATACTTTATAAATTCATCAATTTCTGGTGGTATTTGATTTGAATCATCTTGAACTGATGCAAATCTAATAAACTATAAAATTTAAATAAAAAAAAATAAACATTTTGGTTTATACTATAATAAAAAAAAAAAAAAAAATTAAAAAAAATTAAAAACATACGGTTTCAGTTGCTTCAATTTGTAATGATGGATATTCAGTTTGAATTAATAATATTTTCATTAATCTTGTAGCATTACCAGAGAATAATGCTAAATGTTTTCTACAACCAATGATAAGTTCTCTAATGATAATGATACAAGTTGAAACATAAACTAACCTTTTTTTTGATAAATTCTTTTGTGCTTTTGCCTCTATATAAGGTCCAACCTTTTGAAGTTGCTCTGGACTCATTTCGCAAAAATAAACTAATTTACTAATATTACCTAATTGCATTTCACCACCTTCAACTTGAGGGAAAATCGTTTTAACAATTCTCTTATATTTTTTCGTTTTACCAAATGCCATCTTTTAGTATTACTATTAATATTATTAAAATAATATTACAAAAAAAGAAAATAAATAAATAAATAAATAAATATATATGAATATATATTACTTTGGAAAAAGATAAAAAAAAAAAAAAAAAAACCAAAACGCTGTCTCGCAAAATTAAAAAAAAAAAAAAAAAATTTAAAAAAAAAATCTATTTTTTTTTTTTTTTTTTTTTTAAATTATTGCTCATATTTTTACCAATTTTATAAAAATAAAAATAATTATTTTATTATTAAAATGATTAAATCACCAATTAAAGTTAAATTATCATCAACAGTCATAGTTTTATTAAAATGGGGAGTTGATAAATTACCAAAATCAATTAATAAGAAACCATTAAAAAATTATGATTATAGAGTAATGTTAGTTAAAAGATCAAATCAAATTAAATTCTTTCCATCAGCACATGTTTTTCCAGGTGGTGCAGTTGATGAAAATGATAATTCTAAAGAATGGGAACAAGTTATTGAAAAACCAATACCATCAAATCTTTCAATTAGAATTAGTGCATTAAGAGAAATCTTTGAAGAAACTAATTTCTTTTTGGACAAGAATGAAAAATTAATAAATGATAAAAATAAACCAATAATTGAAAAACTTCAAAGTGATTTAATGAATAAAGAAACTTCAAAAACTAATAACTTTTTATTAAATTTCATTAAAGATAGTGGTATTAAATTAAAACTTGACCAACTATATCAATGGGCAAGGTTTGTTATCTTAAAATATACATATATATATATATTTTCTAAACACTTTTGACATATTAACAATTTTAATTTTTTTTTATTTAATTTTTTTTTATTTTTAATAATATCCTTTTATGTCTAAATAATAATATTAAAATAAAAAAAATAAAAAATTATCAATTTAATTTTTTAATTTTTTATTTTTTATTTTTTATTTTTATAAACTTTATTTTAATATAAAAATAAAAAATATATAGATGGATAACACCAATATTAGGACCAAAACAAACTCATAGATTTGATACATATTTTTATGTTATTCCAATTTATCAATATCCTGAATCATGTAAAATTGATGGTACAGAAAATGTTGAAATGGATTGGCTTTCACCTGAAGAAGCATTAGAAGAACATAGAATCGGTAAAATTAGTTTACCACCACCAACTTGGTTTACATTTCATCAACTTTCAAAATGTCATACTATCGATCAAGTTATTGAATTAGCTAAAGAAAGAGACTCTTTAGATATTTTATATGATCCAATAATGACAAAACCAACAATACCTTCAAATGCATCAACAAATTTACCACAAGAAAGATATCAAGTTTTATCTGGTGACTATATTTATGAACAAGAAAAACAAAAACAACAACAACAACAACAATCTTCTGATTCTTCAACAAATCCAAATTCAAATTCAAATCCAAATCCAAATCTAAATCCAAGTCATAAAAATAGAATTATAACACGTAGTAGAATTGGCGATTTAAATGATCAATTCTCTTGGATTTATGAATATCAAAATAATATTCCTGGCTCGGTTGATAGTCAAATTGATGGTGCCAATACAATTTTACCACCAAAACTTTAAAAAAAAAAAAAAAAAAAAAAGACACAAATCAAAAACCACCCTATCTTTTATTATTAATAATTATAATTAAGAGAATCACCATCCCCAAAAAAACACATTGGAAATATATATATTATATGGATGACAGCATCCAAACAATATTTATAAAATAATAATAATATATTATTTCAATTAAGAAAAAAAAAAAAAAAAAAAAAAAAACTATCACCCAAATTAATTCTTTCAAATAATAAAATAAAATAAAATTTATATATTACAGAATTTTAAATTAATTTATTTTTAAATTTCCAGTTTCTTTATCAGCACAAGAATAAATTTTGAAGTGATCCAACATAAATTAAATGATAATGTTCAGCTATTTTTTTTTTTTTTTTTTTTATTAAATATATTAAATAATTAGTATACATTTTTGTTTTTGTTTTAATTAAAAAAATAAAAATAAAATACACTTACCAACAGTAACAATTTATGTCTAAAATGTAATAAACCAAAATCATAATTAAAAATTCCTCTACCCATGAATAATGGCGGTGAAATACCAGTTAGATATTTCAAATTAATTGTTCTGGTGCTATTTCAAGTGCCACTTCAAATGTTAAACATTCTCTTAAGGGATGTGATAGTTGTGCACAATACCCAATACCCATGCAACATAATACATAGATTCAGCACTATTTTTTGGAGTTGGAAGACCATTGGTTTAAAAAAGGGTCCTAATCCATTGCCTCTTAGGATATACTAATTACAGTGAACAACCATCCAACCATGAACAAAAATGCTTATTATGCAATAATGGCCTTTGTGAAAACGTTAAAGCGGCACTTTAAGATTTGTTGCCACTTTAACGTTTTCTAGAAGACCATAATTGTACAATAAGCCGTTTAATTCTTGATTAGATGGTGGTTCAATGTAATTAGAATTTCTAAGGAGCCATGGATTAGAACCCTAGGGTTTTATTTTTTTTATTGATGAAATAATTAACATATATAATATCACAAAAAAAAAAAAAAAAAAATCCGGATTGCCTGTTATATATATTTAATAAATACAAAGGATAGTTATTTCCTGATTTATTTAATATTTTGGTTAATAATTTAAAAATAATGAAATTTTTTTTTTTTTTTTTTTTTTTTTTATCTTTTATATAGTTTTATAAAAAGTGTCTAAAAAAATATAAAATTGGTGTCTGTCACAATTTAATTTAATTTTTTTTCAATTTAAAATTATTTCTAATTAATACCAAACAAAAAAAAAAAAAATATCAAAAAAAAAAAAAAAATTAAATAATAAAATATCAAGATCCCAACCAAAAAATAATAATAATAATAATAATAATAAATAATCATCCAAGTTAATTCTTCCAAATAATAAAATAAAATAAAATAAAATTTATATATTACAAATTTTTAAATTAATTTAATTTATTTTTAAATTTCCAGTTTCTTTATCAGCACAAGAATTTTTGTGTTTGTCAAATAAATTTTGAAGTGCTTCAACATAAATTTGATGATAATGTTCAATAACTTGATCAGTAGGTGATTTAATCTTTGGTATATCAATTGGTTCGCCAACTATTTTTTTTTTTTTTTTTTTTTTTTTTTTTTTTTTTTTTTTAATAATTAGTATATACATTTTTGTTTTTGTTTTTGTTTTTGTTTTTGTTATTATATTTTAAATAAATAATATAAAATACACTTACCAACAGTAACGATTTTATGTCTAACTGGTAATAAACCAAAATCATAATTAAAAATTCCTCTACCCATGAATAATGGTGGTGCGATACCAGTTAGATCTTTGATTTTAGTTTGAATCTTTCTAACTAATGAACCACGTGGATTTGGTACTTGATCATAGATATCATTTTCACCAAATGAATAAACTGGTACTAATGATGCACCATTTACCAATGCTAATTTAATGAAACCTTTTCTCTTTTTCAATGTAATTTCATTAAGCCCAGGACGGGCGTCTAGTGATTCCTCTGCTCCACCAACTACCAAACAAATTGATTCACCAGCTCCTGAATTTAAAATATTTTCACAACTTTTCTTTGAAACTGATGACATACCAAAACTCATTAAAACATCTCTTAAAAATGGTATCTTAAAAAAAAAAAAAAAAAAATTTATTAATTAGTACTCTCTCTCCCTCTCTAAAATAAATTATAATACATACTTTAAAATTTGATTCTAATGTTAATAAATGTACTTTTAAACCAGGTAATTTTTCGTCAATATTATTAGCATTTGTAGCGAAATTACAAAAAGCACCAATACTAATGATACCATGTGGATGATAGGCAAAGATGTAATTCTTTTTTGGATCATAATTTGAATTGATAATTAAAGAGATTGGGAAATAATCTCTAAAGTAACGCCACAGTATTGAATTTCTAACTAAACTTACACGTCTACCACCACTTTCATGTTTTGTATCGAAATAAAACATCCAAACTAAATAAGGTATTGCAATACCCCAAAACAATGGTATCACTATTAAATTGAATGCCATTATTAAACATACTGGTAATACCATTGCATAAATTGCAACTGCCATAGTTTCTAACCTTCTATATAATGGAACATTCCATGGTACAAACCTAACCATATTATTTTTTTTTTTTTTATTTTTTTTTTTTATATTTAAAAAATGAATAGAATTTATTATGAAACTAAATATATATATAAATTATCACAGATATTAAAATAATATATGATACAAAAAAATAATAATAATAAATGTAATATTAAAAAAAAAAGATAATATAAATTTGTATGAATGTGTGAAATTAATTTACAAAATAAAAAATAAAAAAAAAAAATAAAAAATAAAAAAAAATAAAAAAAAAAAAAAATTAAGATAAAAAAAAAATCTAATTTTTTTTATTTTGTACATATATACACACTATTGCAACACACTTTTTTTTTCTAATTTGATTTGTCAGCCAATTTTTGTTGTTTTTTTTCGAGTTTAGCCTTTTTTTTATCTTTTTTTAATTGGCGTTTCTTTTCAACCTTGAGTGTATTATCAAATCTTTTTACTTTTTTACAATTATTACATGTAGTTACAACATGTGAATAGCGAGATTCTATATATATATTAATAATGATAATAATAAAAATTAAAATAAAAATAAAAAATGGAATAATTATTATTATTTTGATGATGATGATGATGATGAACTTACCTTCAATTCTAACGGTTGAAGAATCACCAGGTATTAAAAGTGAACAACACTTTTTACAAATGGTTCTTTTTATTGTTGGATTAATACGAATTACTTGTTTTTGTGCCATTCTTTTCATTGAACTATTATAAAAACTTGAGAGTGAATTATTATCATTATGTGTTTTTAATAATGTTGATGCTTGGTATAAAAAGTTTATTCTTTTATATATATCACTATTTCCTTTTACTACAAGTTGTTCATTATTATTATTTTTATTATTATTATTTTTATTATTATTATTATTATTATTATTATTTTTATTATTATTATTATTATTATTATTATTATTATTATTATTATTATTATTATTATTATTATTATTATTATTATTGTTATTATTATTTTTATTTAAATCATTATTATTTAAATTATTTTTATTTAAATCATTATTATTTAAATCATTATTATTATTATTTAAATTATTATTTTGAGTGGTTGAAGACACTGTTATCTGAACATTTTCAGACTCCATAATAACGGTTGCTTGGAGTTACGTTTGATCAGAAAATTTTTTATTTTTTACTTTTTTTTTTTTTTCACTTTTTTTTTTTTTTTTTTCATTTTTTTTTTTTTTCGGTTGGCATAAATAGAATTTTTTTTGAATTTTTCATTTTTTTTTCAACAAGCAACAAAGCAAAAGGTAAATATTTAGTTATATAATAAAAAAAAAAAAAAGAAAAATTAGTGATATGAATCAAATGATTGAAAACCAATATTTATAGAAGTCTTCTGAAAGTCAATGAGGAATACTTATTTACCATGCAACACCATCTGATCATTTATATCAATAATTTTTTTTTTTTTTTAAAAAAAAAAAATCTTATTCTCCATTATTGGTTTATGAAATTAAAAAAAAAAAAAAAAAAATATTCAAATTATTAATAATTAATTATTCTTTTTTTTTTTATTTATTTTCTAATCTAATAGGTTTTCTGCTTGTGTACACTCTTGATTCTCTTTGATCCCCTTTCCTTTTTTTAAAAAATAAAAATAAATGAAATTCTTATATAATGAATTTGCAAACAAAAAAAAACAAATAATGACTTTTTTTTTTTTTTCTTTTTTTATAATTTAATTTATTTACTACTATTTCTTTTTGTTAAAAAATATTCTCTTTTAATTTTGATGAAATTATTAATTTTTCTTTTTTTCCAAATTATAACACCAACGATTGCAGTACTAAAGACAACACATAAAACTACAGCGATAATAACTTTATTCCTAAAGATGAGATTACCATTATTATTATCATCAGTAATGATTACTTTACCATCATCAGTTACTCTACAAGTACTAGTTGGTGAAATTAATAAACTAAGTGATGATTTAGTTTGTGTTAATTGGTATTTACAGGGATCGTTAATAGTTTCATAAGAGTTTGATGTTTTATTGTATGAATTTAATTTCAATGTGAATGAATTGGTTAAATTTGAATTTGAATAATTTAAAAATGTAATATTACCACTTGTATTAGTATTATTTAAATAAACATTAATAGTTTTATTTGTATTACTAGTGGTTGTTGCTGCTGATGATGATAATGATCCATCAATTGATAATATCGATCTTTTTAAATTATTATTATTATTACTATCATTATCATTATCATTAATTTCTTCATTGGATGCTATATATTCACCAAGTATAAGAATATGAGTAAAATCAATACCAGCAGTATCATTACCATTGATTAAAATATCGAAATGAGAGTTTGAATTTTGAGATAATGAACCATTAACAATTAGCTTTGTAATTGATGAATTTGTACCAATTGAAGAGTTGAATGATGATTTAATATCATTTTCAATAATACCATTACCATTAATATTACCATTATGAATTAATATAGTTTTTGAACTATTATTTGTTTTATTATTATTATTATTATTATCAATTGATAAAATTGAATTTGATAAATTAATAATACTATTAGCTGAAGTATTAAATTGATTTAATATTAATTTCATATCTTTTAATATTAAATCACCAAAATTATTAAATTTATTAAGTTTTGTTGTAGGATAGTATGAATCTGTTGAATTGGTTGTATTTGAAGAAGAATTTGAAGAAGATGATGAAGAGGAGGAGGAAGAAGAAGAAGAATCTGAAGAAGAAGAAAACATCCAAGATTTATAATTATTTATAACATGATTACCATTATCAGGTGAATGAAATAAACTATTGGATTTTAAAGTTACATCACCATTATTTTCAAAATAAGAATTACCAAATAATTGAAATTTACCACCATCATTAATTTCAAAATTTTGATTATTTATAAAATTTGAATTATTTAAATTAACTAAACTTTGATTATTAATTTGTGATAAATGATTATTATTTGATGTTGTTGATGATGTAGTTTTAATTATAGTTTTTGATAAATAAAAATTTGAAAAATCAATTGAAATTATTGAATTATCACTTAAATGTAAATTTGAATTTTCAAAATAAATATTTGAATTATTTGATAAATTTAAAATTGTATTACCATTTAATTTTAAAGAAGAACCTCTATTAAAATTAATAGTTGAACCTTGATCAATTGTTACGATTGAATTTTCATTTAATAATAAATTTGAACCTAATCCATTTAAAGAGAATTTTGAATTACTTGATATTTTCAATTGAGAATTATGATTTAACTGAATTAAATTATTATTATGTGAATGAATTGAATTATCACTAATTAATAACATTGATGAATTTAATAAATTGAATGGATTATTCGTATTTAGGAATGAGTTTGATGATAATTGGAATTGAGCATTATCAGATAGCATTGTAATTTTAGATTCCATATTTACATCTGTACAATTCTTTAAAAGGAATATAGACTTATCTGATAAATTAATTGATGACCCCATGAATTGAAAAACACTATTTTCATTCTGGAATATTGAATTACCAATTGAATGAATATTTGAGCGAATTCCAATAGAACTTTGATTTACAATTATTTTAGAATCATCATTTAAATAAAAATCACCAGAATCACTCACTATATACCCATTGGAATTGATAGATAGAGTACCATTACCATTCAATTTGAAATTACCATTCACATGTAATCCACCCTCATTATTTAAATTTATTGTTGATTTATCACCCAACAAAAATTGAGATTTAATCTCTAATAGTGAATTATTTATAATCGTTTTACCACCATTACTTATGAACTGATCCATTTGGACTAACGATTGATTATTTGCATTCAACGTTGAGTTTGAGTCACTTAATTCTAATAACAATCCTTTTAAATTTGATAATGGTGAATTTAAATTCACTTTTGAACCATCTGAAATTGACATACCACCTTTTGAATCTTGAGTGTTCAATAAATTATCAATATTTAAAATTGAACCACCTTTAACAATTGATTGTGTTGAGTTTATAGTTAATGGTGAATTTACATTAATAATACCTTTACTATTTATATTAAACAGGTTTGTATTTATTGATATTGGTAAATCAATATTAAATAATCCACCATTATTATAAAAATTATTTGAATTAATTGATGTTGTTTTTGAATTAACTTGTAAATTATTATTATTATTATTACTATCTTTTGAAGTGGAAGAAGATGATGATGAAGATGTTGTTAATACATTCATTGTTGGTACAAATTGATTTGATGCTGATGCTGATGATGATGATGATGCTGCTGATATATTTGTTCGTAAAATACCAGTTTTTGATATATTTAAATCTGAATTAATATCTAAAATACTATTACTATCTAAAATATTTACAATTCCATCAATTTGAAAATGACTTGTTGTACGTAAACATTCACCACTATTATTATTACATCCAATATTCATACTTGAACCATTTGATAATGATAATGATCCATTAAATTGTAATGTGAATGCAACATTTAAAGTATTTGATGTTTTTTTACTTACATCACCAATTACTGTTTCTGGTGAATTAATTATTGTTGTTTTACTATTATAATATACACAATTTGAAGATTGACCAGATGCTATTGTACCAGACGAAGATGTCGTTGAACCAGATGCTGATGATGATGATGATGTTGTTGTTGTTGTTGAAGATGATGACGAATGAAATGATGATGATGTTTTAGTTGTATTTGTTGAACTTATCATTGTACCATTATTTTTTGAAAGTGATGGTGTTGTCGAATTTAGTTTTTGTGGCAAAATGGTATTGGTAACTGTTGACGAAACTGATGAAGACGATGATGATGATTGAACCAATGTTGAAGTTAAATTAAATTTTTTATATGTTTGATTTGACATTAAAGATAAATCACCACAAGAAATTGATGATTCATTTAAAGATGATGATGATGAAGTTATATTATTATTATTGTTGGTAGTATCATTTTGTGTTGTTAATATATGGCCACTTACAAAATAATTATTAAAAATTATATTATTTAAACATATCGAACATAAAATTATAATTAATAATTTTAAAAATAATTTTATCATTTTTTCGTTATTTATTATTTATTATTAATATTATTTTTTTTTGGTATATATTTTTTTTTTTTTTTTTTTTTTTCTCTCTTTATAATATTATTTTTTATTTTATTTTATTTTTTTATATAAAAAATATATTTAATTAAAATATTATAATTAAAATAGAAAAAATTTATTTGAATAGATTAAGTAGTTAGCTCTATAATAAAATAATTTGTTTAAGAAAGGAAAAAAAAAAAAGGAAAAAAAAAAATTATTTTTAACATTAAAAAAAATAAATAAAAAAAAAAAAAAAAAAAAAGAAATAAAAAAAGATCAAATCTTGTTATTAAATAAGATTTTGATAAAAAAAATATATATAAAGTGTATTACACTAATAAATATTGTTTTATTTTGTTTTTGAAAAAAAAAAAAAAAAAAAAAAAAAAAAAAAAAAAAAAATATATATATATATATAATTGTTTAAAATAATAATAATAATAATAATAATAATTTTAATTAAAATATATCTTTTATCATTAACCACATGAACACTTTCCCCCACACACTGTTTCTGTCAAAAAATATACGATAAAAAAAAAAAAAAAAAATTTCTTTTTAATTTTTTTTTTTTTATTTTTAAATTATTTGATTATATATCACACACAGTCCAGTACAGGTTTTCTGAAAAAAAAAAAAAAAAAAAAAAAAAACAAAAATCATATTTGATGTTATTCTTTAAAAGGAATGTTAAATATATATATAAGGCTATAAAAATTAATATTTTAACTACACTGATGTCATTACCCATCCTTTGTTGTTTGATTTTTTTATTGTAAAATTAAAAAAAAAAATAAAAAAAGAAAAAAAAAAAATAAAATAAAAAAAAAAAAAACAAAAACATCATCATAAATATTTAATTGAAGAAAAGATAAAAAGAATTATTACTTTATCTGATTTTTTGAATTTTTTCTAATAATTTAATATTAATGATATATTTTATTTTATTTATTTAATTATTTTTTATAGTAAATATTTAATAATTTTGTAATTGTTAAAATAAATTAAATTAATTTCAAAATTCTATTAGTCTATTTATATTACAAGCAAATTTAATTGAATTTTATTTAATTTTAATTATATTATTCTTTTTTTAATTTAATTTTCTTCAATATCATTATACCCACAAATTACAATAAAATTTTTTTTTTATCTTTATACCACTATATATTATTATTATAATCAAATAATAGTATACATTTATTTATATATATATTGATGGCAGTGGAAAGTTTTTTGTTATTTTATTTTGAATTGAGTCTATCATTAGCTTGAAAAAAAAACCAAATTAGGTTTATTTTTGGAATAACGGGTGTGAAAGTAAGTGTTTGAGTGTGAGATACGTGTGGGTGGGTGTCTGTGTGGGTGTGGGGGTAATTGGAAGAGCAAATTAATTTTTTTTTTTTTTTTTGAATTTAATAAATTTCTATTTTTGGTTTAATTTATTTATTTAATATTAAAGTATGATCCTATATTATTATTAGGGTTTTTGTAACCTATTAAAAAAATTACAAAATAATCGTTGTTTTATTGCCAATTATAAATATAAAAATCAAACCCATATACTTCTACTCATGATAAAACACCAATACATATACCTATAAATAACTTTTACTAAAATGAATTTATGAAAAAGCTAATTTAATTTTTAACCAATTTATTCTATCAATTATTTAAAAATTTAAATTAAAATTTAAATAAATTGTTAAAATGGTTTTTCGGTTGGTTATTGAAAAAAAAAAAAAAAAAAAAAAAAAAAAAAATTTTACCAAATATAATAATTTAACATTAACATTTGTAACTAATATAATAGATTAAAACATTTTATTAACTTCATCTGGTCAGTTTGTTTTTTTTTTTTAGGTCTTTTTTTTTGGGTCTTTTTTTTTTTTTTTTAAAAGAAAAAAAAAATTTTGATGGGTAAAAATGGCTTTAAAATCAAAATCCACCAAAAATTAAAACAAAGAATAAAATTAAAAAAAAGAAAAAAAAAAATAAAAAAGAAAAGAAAAAAATAAAGAAAAAAAAAAAAAAAAAAAAAAAAAAATACTTTTTATTATTTCAAACTGTATCGCAATGATCAAATATCTTATTTTAATTTTAATTTTAATTTTAAATATATATTATTCTAATGGGTCTGATTGCTCATATTTTGACAATGGAAGAAATACTTTATATGATTTAAAATCCTTTTTTTATTATCCGTAAATATTAAAATTTAAAATAATTTATTTAATTTCCCAATTCATACTAACCTTTATCATTATAAATTTTAAATAAAAATATAAAAATAGAGATGGAACTGTGTACGTATTTTTTTTTCTATAAATAAATTACTAATTTAATTATTAATTTTTTTTTTTTTTTTTTTTTTTTTTTTTTTTTTTTTTTTTTTTTTTTTTTAAAATAGTTTCAAAGAATATTATAGATCCCAAGCTTTGAGCAGTAAATGGGATATTAGTTTTAATTTATGCTCTGAAGGACAATTGAGTGTTTGTCAAGGAAAAGGAAAATATGCATGTCAAACAAATTATGATTCTAATTGGGTGTTTGTGGATGTATATGATTTAGGAAGTTTAAATAAAACAAATTTCATGGATGATGGTGTTACATTAACATATAGAGGGTATATAAGTCCCGATTCCCCTAGAGGATGGTGTATAGAAGGTTCATATGAAGTAAACTATAGAATAACAAATTTCAATTTATTGTGTGATAAGGGTGTTGAGAATGTTGATGTATTAAATGCAACGGAACCAATCGGTTGTTATTACAATGTTACTCTTAAAAGTAAACAATTTTGTGAATGCCCATTGCAATGTAGCCCACCACATGGTAAATGTGTTAATGGTGAATGTGTTTGTGACCAATTTTCAAATGGAACATCTTGTGAAAAATTGATAATTACTATTGATTCTGTAGTCAATACAACAATTAATGGTGGAATAGGGTATATTCATTTCAGTAATTTTTCAATGACTTTTCCATTATTTCAGTTAAAAATCGGTGACCTTTATTGTACCAATGTTATGTTATTAAACAGTTCAACACTTCAATTTACAATCAGTCCTGGTATTGGAATTCACAATGTTGAAATTATTAATGGAAATTCATCATACTTGTCATATGATTCATTTGGATATCAATGTAATTCTGATTGCTCTCCTCCCCATGGTGAGTGCAATTTAACACTTGGAAGTTGTTCATGTGATACTCAAACCAATGGAACAAATTGTGAAAACTTGATAATTACTATTGATTCTGTAATAAATACAACAATAAGTGGTGGGATTGGGTATATTCATTTCAGTAATTTTACAGTGACTTTTCCATTGTTTCAATTAAAAATTGGAGGTGTTTATTGTACAAATGTTAAATTATTAAACAGTTCAACACTTCAATTTTCTATTGGTCCTGGTAATGGTATTCACAATGTTGAAATTATTAATGGAAATTCATCTTACTTGTCATATGATTCATTTGGATATCAATGTAACACTGCTTGCTCTCCTCCACATGGTGAGTGCAATTTAACACTTGGAAGTTGTTCATGTGATACTCAAACTAATGGAACAAATTGTGAAAATTCAAAATTGTTTTTAAATAACATTATCCCAACTGATGAAAATGGTGGTACAACTTATTTATATGGTTATTTTGGAAATACAACTTCTAATTTATCAATAATGATTGGAGATAATGATTGCACAAATATTGAACAACTAAATGAAACATTAATTAAATGTGACGTTGGAAAGGGTTCTGGTTTTAAAGATGTGATTTTAAAAGATAGAGATTTAATAGTACATGTTTTGAATTTATTTCAATACTTTAAACCAATAACAACAAACCCACCAAAGCATTGTATTGATAATTGTGGTGCTCCAAATAATGGAATTTGTACTTCTACAGGTTGTATGTGTATTTCACCATGGATAGGTAATGACTGTAAATCTAAAATTATTTCAATTCCTCAACCATCATTAAATTATTCGAATCCAGTTACAGACATACAATTGATTGACAATAAGGTAGATACTAAACTATTCCGTTCACTAGTATCAATTGTAAAATTAAGAGAATTAGATTTCCAGTCTAAACAAGTGAATTCATTTACATTTATAGAATGGGAATATTATAAAATTAATGAATCAACAAGCCAATATAAATCAAATATTACAAATTTAGGTTTAACTACTTTTATTACTGTAACTTTACAATGGTTTGAAAATGAAACTAATGTTGTATTTGTAAATCAAAATATTAAAATGAACCCTTCATCAATTAAATACACAATTGAGATTTCTGAATATAAATTCAGCAGTAACTTAAATCAATTACAATTAGTAATGATGGCTTCATTGTCTATTAATAAAACAAATGATATTTGTTCAAATAAAGAGTTTAGTGAAACTTCAAGTGGTGATGATTCAAATTATTTAAAAATTCAAATTGATGATCATTCTTTATATGGTAGATTTATAAAAAGAGCATTAATTGATTCAATTCCAAGATCAATTGATAATGTTCCTTTGGACTCTTCAATGAATCAAGTTGATAGTGCCTCTTTGTCTCAATCATATATTGGTATTTCAGTTCCTTTTTTTAAAAAACAAATAATAATTGATCCTGATTTTTCAGTACTTCTCAGTTCATCTTCTGATTCTTTCAAATCTGAATCTTCAATTTGTTCATTTAATAAAGAATCAAAATTTTCAGGTGGATTAATTTCAGCAATAGTTTTATGTAGTTTTTTTGTATTTGCAAGTTTAATAACAATGGTTGCATATAGTTATTATAAAAAAAGATATGATAGAAATATAATGAAAGAAATTCGAACAAAATTATCTAAAAGGTAAGTTGAACCATATATGTAAAAAAAAAAAAAAAAAAATAATTAAATAAATTAATAAATAAATAAGTAAAATAAATGAATAAATTTAAATGGTTATGACTGTTATTCTTTAAAAAAAAATTTCTCTGCTTTCTAAATTTTTATTTTTGTTTTTAAAATTGTGTTTATGTTAATTTTATAATCTTTTTTGCCAAATGAACCTTTTACCTATTACTCAATTGTTACACAATCATTTTATATAGGAAATTGCAAACTACAATAAGAAATTAAAACATATTATTGATTTAATCTAATTGTTTTTATTGGTCTTTTTTTTTTAGTTTTTTTTTTTTTTTTCAAAAGAAAAAAAAAAATTTATTGGGTCCGACTTTTGTTAAAAATGGCTTTAAAATCTAAATTTAAATCCACCAATCAATTTTTTCTTTTTTTTATTTATAATTATATTTAAAAAAAATTAAAACTTAGAAGAAAAAAATTCAAATTTATTCAAATTTATACCAAACTCTTTTTTCTGATAGAGTTTTATTAATTCCATAAAAAAAAAAAAAAAAAAAAAGAAAAGAAAAAACAAAGGATAAAAAAAAAAAAAAAAAAACATTCTTTGATTATTTTTAAACAGTTTGTAATGATATACTCTATTTTAATTTTAATTTTAATATTATATATACAATATTCTAATGGATCTGATTGTTCATATTTTGACAATGGGAGAAATACTTTATATGACTTGAAATCCTTTTTTTATTATCCGTAAATATTAATATTTAAAATTTTTTTTCCTATTCTTACTAACCTGATTTATTATAAATTTAAAAATATTCAAATAGAAATGGTACTATGTATGTATATTTTTTATCTTTATATAAATTTCTATTTTTATATTAATTTTTTTTTTTTTTTTTAAAAAAGCTTTAAAGAGTTTTATAGATCCCATACTATGTTAGGTAACTGGGATATTACTTTTAATTTATGTGCTGAACATCAATTGAGTATTTGTAATGGAACAGTAAAATATGCATGTCAAACAAATTATGGACCTGATGGGTTTTTTTTGGATGAATATGATTTAGGAAGTTTAAATAAAACAAATTTCATCGATGATGGTGTTATATTAACATATAGAGGGTATATAAGTCCTAACTCCACCAGAGGAACGTGTACAGAAGGTGCATATGAAGTAAACTATAGAATTACCGATTTTAATTTATTGTGTGATAAGGGTGTTGACAATCTTGATGTTTCAAATGTAATTCAACCAATTGGTTGTTTTTATAATGTTACTCTTAAAAGTAAAAAATTTTGTGAATGTTCATTGCAATGTAGCCCTCCACATGGTAAATGTGTTAATGGTGAATGTGTTTGTGATCAATTTTCAAATGGAACATTTTGTGAATACTTGATAATTATTTTTGATTCTGTTATAAATACTACAATTAATGGTGGAATAGGGTATATCCATTTCAGTAATTTTTCATTGGATTCTCCAATATTCCAATTAAAACTTGGTGATGTTTATTGTAATGATGTCATATTATTAAACAGTTCAACAATTCAATTTTCAATTGGTCCTGGTATTGGTATTTACAATGTTGAAATTATTAATGGAAATTCTTCATATTTGTCTCTTAATTCATTTGCATACCAATGTAATACTGATTGCTCTCCTCCCCATGGTAAATGCGATTTAATACTTGGAAGTTGTTCATGTGATACTCAAACTAATGGAACAAATTGTGAAAATTCAAAATTGTTTTTAAATAATATTGACCCAACTGATGAAAATGGTGGTACAACTTATTTATATGGTTATTTTGGAAATACAACTTCTAATTTATCAATAATGATTGGAGATAACTATTGTATGAATATTGAACAAATAAATGAAACATTAATTAAATGCGACGTTGGAAAGGGTTCTGGTTTTAAAGATGTGATTTTAAAAGATAGAGATTTAATAGTACATGTTTTGAATTTATTTCAATACTTTAAACCAATAACAACAAACCCACCAAAACGATGTATTGGTAATTGTGGTGCTCCAAATAATGGAATTTGTACTTCTACAGGTTGTATGTGTATTTCACCATGGATAGGTAATGACTGTAAATCTAAAATTATTTCAATTCCTCAACCATCATTAAATTATTCGAATCCAGTTACAGACATACAATTGATTGACAATAAGGTAGATACTAAACTATTCCGTTCACTAGTATCAATTGTAAAATTAAGAGAATTAGATTTCCAGTCTAAACAAGTGAATTCATTTACATTTATAGAATGGGAATATTATAAAATTAATGAATCAACAAATCAATATAAATCAAATATTACAAATTTAGGTTTAACTACTTTTATTAATGTAACTTTACAATGGTTTGAAAATGAAACTAATGTTGAATTTTCAAATCAAAATATTAAAATGAACCCTTCATCAATTAAATATACAATTGAAATTTCTGAATATAAATTCAGCAGTAACTTAAATCAATTACAATTAGTAATGATGGCTTCATTGTCTATTAATAAAACAAATGATATTTGTTCAAATAAAGAGTTTAGTGAAACTTCAAGTGGTGATGATTCAAATTATTTAAAAATTCAAATTGATGATCATTCTTTATATGGTAGATTTATAAAAAGAGCATTAATTGATTCAATTCCAAGATCAATTGATAATGTTCCTTTGGACTCTTCAATGAATCAAGTTGATAATGCTTCTTTGTCTCAATCATATATTGGTATTTCAGTTCCTTATTTTAAAAAACAAATAATAATTGATCCTGATTTTTCAGTACTTCTCAGTTCATCTGATTCTTTCAAATCTGAATCTTCAATTTGTTCATTTAATAAAGAATCAAAATTTTCAGGTGGATTAATTTCAGCAATAGTTTTATGTAGTTTTTTTGTATTTGCAAGTTTAGTAACAATGGCTGTATATAGCTATTATAAAAAAAGATATGACAGAAATATAGTAAAAGAAATTCAATTAAAATTATCTAAAAGACAAGTTGATATATATATGTAAAAAAATTATTAAAAATTATCCTCTCTTTTTTTCTTTTATATTGATCTGTTTTTGGTTTAATTTATTTATTTAATTTTAAAGTATGATCCTATACTATTATTTGGTTTATAACCTAATATAAAAATTATAAAAATCATCTTAATAAATAAATAAATTTAATCCACACTATGATTATAACTGTTTTCTTAAAAAAATTTTCTCTATTTTCTTAATTTTTATTTTTGTTTTTATATATAATGATTGTGTTCATGTTAATTTTATAATGGATATTAAAAACTCGCCCACGCATGTGAGAAAAGTCTAATTATAGATTTTTGCAAAGTGAGCATTTTACCTTTTACACAATTGTTACATAGACACTTATATTACAAAACCATAAATAAGAAAATAAAACTTTTTATTGATTTAATCTGACCATTCGGTTTTTTTAGTCTATTTTTTGGTTTATTTTTTTGACCATTTTTAACAAAAGTCCAACCCAATGGCTTTAAAATCTAAATTTAATCCACCAATCAATTTTATTCTTTTTTTTCTTTATTATTATTTTTAAAAAAAATTAAAACGTAGAAGAAAAAAAAAAGAAAAAAAAAAAAAAAAAAAAAAAAAAAAAAATTTTTATTATTTTTTAACAGTTTGTAATGATTAAATATTTTTAATTTTAATTTTGATATTCAATACAACATTCTAATGGATCTGATTGTTCATATTTTGACAATGTTAGAAATACTTTTTATGACTTGAAATCCTTTTTTTATTATTATATCCCAATCCATGTACGATAGATGGAATATTTATTTTAATCTATGCTCTGAACACAAAATAGGTATTTGTAATGGAACAGCAAAATATGCATGCCAAACAAAATATGATTCTAATTGGGATATTCAGGATGTAAATGATTTAGGAAGTTTAAATAAAACAAATTTCATGGATGATGGTGTTACATTAACATATAGAGGTTATATAAGTCCCGATTCCCCTAGAGGATGGTGTTCAGAAGGTGCATATGAAATAAGCTTTCTAATTACCAATTTTAATTTATTGTGTGATAAAGGTGTTGACAATGTTGATGTATCAGAGGCAAAAGAACCCATTAGTTGTTATTATAATGTTACTCTTAAAAGTAAAAAAATTTGTCAATGTCCATCGGCACTGCAATGTAGTCAACCACATGGTAAATGTGTTAATTGTGAATGTGTTTGTGATCAATCTTCAAGTGGAACATTTTGTGAAAATTTGATAATTACAATTGATTCTGTAATTAATACAACAATTAATGGTGGGATTGAGTATATCCATTTCAGTAATTTTCCAATGACTTTTCAATATTTGAATTAAAAATTGGAGGTGTTTATTGTACAGACCTTGAAATATTAAACAGTTCAACCCTTCAATTTACAATCAGTCCTGGTATTGGAATTCACAATGTTGAAATTATTAATGTATTTTTTCATACTTGTCATATGATTCATTTGGATATCAATGTAATTCTGATTGCTCTCCTCCCCATGGCGAGTGCAATTTAACACTTTGAAGGTGTTCATGTGATACTCAAACTAATGGAACAAATTGTGAAAATTCTACATTGTTTTTAAATTACATTGACCCAACTGATGAAAATGGTGGTACAACTTATTTATTTGGTTTTTTTGGAATTACAACTTCTAATTTATTAATAAAGATTGGAGATCATGTTTGTACAAATATCGAACAACTAAATGAAATATTAATTAAATGCGATGTTGGAAAGGGTTCTGGTTTTAAATATGTGATTTCAAACGATAGAGATTTAACTGTACATGTTATGAATTTATTTCAATACTTTAAACCAATAACTATAAACCCACAAAACAATGTGTTGCTCTAAATAATGGAATTTGTACTTCTAAAAGTAGTGTATGTATTTCACCATGGATTGGAAATGACTGTAAATCTAAAATTATTTCAATTCCTCAACCATCATTAAATTATTCGAATCCAGTTACAGACATACAATTGATTGAAAATAAGGTAGATACTAAACTATTCCGTTCATTGGTATCAATTGTTAAATTAAGAGAATTAGATTTCCAGTCTAAACAAGTGAATTCATTTACATTTATAGAATGGGAATATTATAAAATTAATGAATAAACAAATCAATATACATCAAATATTACAAATTTATGTTTAACTACTTTTATTAATGTAACTTTACAATGGTTTGAAAATGAAACTAATGTTGTATTTGTAAATCAAAATATTAAAATGAATCCTTCATCAATTAAATATACAATTGAAATTTCTGAATATAAATTCAGCAGTAACTTAAATCAATTACAATTAGTAATGACGGCCTCATTATCTGTTAATAAAACAAATGATATTTGTTCAAATAAAGAGTTTAGTGAAACTTCAAGTGGTGATGATTCAAATTATTTAAAGATACAAATTGATGATCATTCTTTATATGGTAGATTTATAAAAAGAGCATTAATTGATTCAATTCCAAGACCAATTGATAATGTTCCATTGGACTCTTAAATGAATCAAGTTGATAGTGCTTCTATGTCTCAATCATATATTGGTATTTCAGTTCCTTATTTTAAAAAACAAATTATAATTGATCCTGATTTTTCAGTACTTGTTCATCTTCTGATTCTTTCACATCTGAATCTTCAATTTGTTCATTTAATAAAGAATCAAAATTTTCTGTGGATTAATTTCAGCAATAGTTTTATGTTGTTTTTTTGTATTTGCAAGCTTAATGACAATGGTTGCATATAGTTATTATAAAAAAAGATATAATAGAAATATAGTCAAAGAAATTAAAATAAAATTATCTAAAAGACAAGTTGAAAGTAATATGTAAAAAAAAAATAAAAAAATAAAAAAATTAACAAATACATAAAAAAAAAAATTATCCTCTCTTTTTTTCTTTTTTAAATATATACATATAAATGTAAAATAAGATGAAATAAAAAAAAAATAAAAAAATAAAGAAAAATAAAAAAATAAAATCCTACAGCTGTATGCTTTTTAATTAATGTGAAATTAATTCATTTCCTTAAACTCAAAACAATTATTTAAAAAAAAAAAACAATTAAAATAAGAAAAAAAAAAAAATTTAAATCATAAAAATTAAAAAAAAAAAAAAAAAAAAAAAAAAAAAAAAAAAAAAAAAACCATATCTACTATTGTCTATTGCAAAAATAAATTTCAAATAAAAAAATAAAATTTATTGTACAAGTTGTTTATTTATTTTGTTATTAGAATTTGAAGCAAAGAAAGCATTTTAAATCACTGCGAATTTTTTCACTTTTTTTTCGCACTCACACAAAAAAAAATGTTTAAAAATAGAGCACGAAAAATAAATTTAAAAATCATATGAGAAATAATATTTTTAAATCACTTCTGATAAAGGGCGAATTACAAAAAAAAAAAAAAAAAAAAAAAAAAAAAAAAAAAAAAAAAAAAAAATTTTAAAAAAATTGAAATATGAAAAAAAAAAATACGAAAAAAAAAAGATTAAAAAAAAAAGTGATCATACATAAAAAAACTAAATTAATTTTTTAATTTTTTTAATTTAATTTAAAATAATTTAATTTAATTTTTTTTTTTTTTTCTGGGAGTATTAATTAAAAATTAAAAAAAATATTTATTTTTGTTTCCATAAGATTTTTTAACTGCCACCGGTTATATTTTCCTGAAATATGGGTATTTGGATTTTTTTAAATTTAATAAAAAAAAAATTTTTATTGGATAGGGTCCCCCAAACCGGTTTTTTGATATTTAATAGTGTGGAACCCCTCTTGGGCGAGTTATTTTTGGAAAAAAAAAAAAAAAAAAAAATTGATTTTTTTTTTTTTTTTTTTTTTTTTTTGGTTAATTTGTTGAATCAGACTGCCTGTTATCCTCTCTTTTTTTTTTTTTTTTTTTTTTTCCTTTGACCATTTTTTTATATATATTTTTGTGCCTTATTTAAATAGTTGGCTTTATACAGAATTAATTTTTTTAAAAATTTTGATTTTTGATTTTTTTTTTTTTTTTTTTTTTTTTTTTTTTCACGATTATTAAAATTAATTTTCAAATCGTAAATCCGAAATTTTATTTTTTTTTTATTTTTTTTTTTAGTATTATGTATTTATTTTTTTTATTTTTTTTTTTCTTAAAATAAATAATAATAATAATAATAATAATAATAATAATAAATCAAATTATAATTTTTAATAATAAAAATAAATTAAATTAAAATAAAATAAAATAAAATAAAATAAAAATAAAAATAAAATAAAATAAAATGACAACAAATTCAAAATCATTAAATTTATTACAATCATTAACATGTGGAATTTGTCAAAATTTATTTAAAGACCCAAATACATTGATACCCTGTGGTCATGCATTTTGTTTAGATTGTTTAACAACCAATGCATCAATTAAAAATTGTATTCAATGTAAAGTTGAATATACAACCTATATACCAAATCATCCATTAAAACAAATGATTGATTGTTTAGATCAGAGTAGTAATAATAATAATAGTAATAATAATAGTAATGGTGAAAATACAAATAATAATAATAATATAATTAATAATGAAAGAAGTTCATTTAATGGTTCAAATTCAAATTCTATAATTGGATTTATAGAAGGATTAAGTGATAGTACTAGTAATGGTCGTAGATTTAGTCAACAAGATGGATTAAGATACTCAAGTGGTTTATTAGATGGTAGTAATAGTGGTGGTAGTAATAATATTAGATATTGTATGGAACATTATGAACATTATTATGCATTTTGTAATGATTGTCAAGCACCAGTTTGTCCAAGTTGTTTATTGACAACACATAATCGACATGGAATGATACCGTTAACTAAAGATTCAATCGCTACAAAGATGAAAGAATACAGAGACATTGTTCAATCATTCAAAACAAAGATGTCTCAATACAAGGATAACATAACATTATATCAAAAGGAGATTGAACTATTGGATAGTACATTCTTACAATGCAAGCAATCGATTCAATTGATGATATCAAATCTACACAAAGTATTAAAATCACGTGAAACCTATCTATTGAAAGAAATTAGTAGCATTCACTACGCCAGCCACATGGAACTAACCGACCGTTCAAGCACATTAGAGAATGAAATCAGTGAAATGGAGAAACTAATCGGTAATGGTACTGACAAATTTAAAGATGCTACAGAGATATTAAATAATCAAAATTTGAAATTTGAATTTCTTGAACAATTTCATCATAGTCGTACTCAAAGTAAAAAGAACCAAAATCAAGATGGATTGAAACCACTCTTTAAAACCGACCTTTTATTCTACAAAGCAAACAACGAACGTGTAACCGAAATGATTAACGGCACCTTGGGTAACATATCACTATTGACATTCCCATTGGACGATATTGGTGAAGTCAACATTTGGGATGAGCCAAAGGAGAATATTTGCATTGAAAAAGTTAGAACCAACTCCAATGGCATTGAAGAGTTTGAAGTGAAATATGGAAGTTTAAATAAATTGATTGAACGTCTTTGTCTACCCAATTGCTACGATGACAACTATGTTAACATTTTCCTTCTCACTTATCATAGTTTTTGTTCCTCTAAAAAACTTTTGAAAAAGTTAATTGAACGTTTTACAATTCCAGAGGATTTAGAAGCTCATGGTCTAACTCTAGCAAGTATTCATGAAATTCATATGAAAATTAGAAGCGTCCTTGTCAAATGGATTAATGAATATTCACCAAAATTCGATCAAGATACAATTCATTTATTCCAAAATTTCAATTGTAGAATGCAATCTGAATATACAAGTATTCAAGAAATTGAAAATTTATTATTAAATTCAAATGAAAATTCACCTTCAATAACTTCTTCACAATCTTTATCATCACAATCATTATATTCACAAACTAATAATAATAATAATAATAATAATAATAACTCTAATAATCTACAACCAACAATTCAAACTAATCAAACACTATCATCAAATATAAATAATATAACAATTTCAAATTTAAATAATAGTAATTTAACCAATAATGGTACATGTAAAATACAAAATTCACCACCAAAAAATTATCAACAATCAAATTATTCATCAATATTTAATGGTCCATCATCATCATCCTCTTCTTCACCATCTTCACCAATTTTAAGTTTAAATTCATTAGCATTAATTAATGGTAATGATAATTTAGTTTTTGAATCACCATTAAATTCACCACGTAATAATAATAATAATAATAATAATAATTCACCAAGATCATCATCATTTGGTGCTTCATCAGCTTTAAAATTTAATAGTAATAATAATAGTTTAAATATAAATAGTAATATGGGTGGTCCATATTTTCCATCACCAAGTTCACCAACCACCAATAATATACCAAATATTAATCATTTTTCAAGTAGGATTTTATCATCATCAAAGAATCTGGAATTTAATGATATTGATGAATTTGAAATTGCCAAACAATTGACTTTAATAGAATTTGAAAACTTTGGACGTATAAAACCAATCGATCTATTGACATGTGTAGATTTAAAACATAAAACACCTCATATCACAAACATTATGGAAAGATTCCATAATATCTCCACTTGGGTTAGTACTACCATTGTTAGAGGTGAAAATTTGAAAAACAGAGTTAAAATCGTGAATAAATTCATAAAGATAGCAGAACATTTGAAAAATTTAAATAATTTCAACTCACTAACTGCTATATTAGTGGCAATTCAAAGATCAACAGTAACTAAAAAAGATTTGGTTAAACAATCTGTAAAGATTATCACTGATCTCGAGAAATTAATGTCCTCTGATGACTCTTATTCTACCTATAGAACTCGTTTAGCTCAATGTTCACCACCTTGTGTTCCATACATTAGTATCTATCTTCAAGATATTATGGATTTAGAGAAAAAGAATCCTTCAAATATCATTGTTCAAACCTCTTCAAATAAAACTCAAGAATTTATTAATTTCACTCGTCGTTCTTTAATTAGTAAAGTAATCTTAGATTTAGCAAGTTATCAACGTTTTGGTTATTCAACAATTTTACCAATTTCAAATATTCAAGAATATTTAAATGTACATATAGATGAATTATAAAAAAAAAAAAAAAAAATAAACTAAAAATAAATAAACTAAAAATAAATAAAAATATAAACTTAAAGATATTTAAAAAAAAAAAAACTATGTTGCATAGAAAATAAAAAAATAAAAGTAAAAAAAAAAAAAGAGTCGACAAACCCCACCAACCTATTCCTTAAAATAAATAAAAAAAAAAAATAATTCTGTCTTTTATATATTTTCTTTTTTTTTTTTTTTTTTTTTTTATTATTTTTTTTTTTTTTTTTTTTAATTTGTTTTATTTTATTTTTAGATATTTTTAAAATATATAATATTTATAAAAACTATTTTAATCCCACCAGTGAGATTTAATGCCTGGCGCCCACGTCGATTTCTTTTTTTTTTTTTTGAAATTTTTTTTTTGAAATTATTTTTTTTTTTTTTTTTATAATTTATTTTGAATTTTTCAATATTTTATATATTTTAGTCATATATATATAAAAACCAAATTGTATGATTTTTTAATTAATTAATTTATTTTATTTTTATTTTTATAATATTTTAATTTATTTGTTTTATGTAAATTATTTTGTCTTTTTTTTTTATACACCAACAAAACACCCCACATCGACCAACGATTTTTTTTTTTTTTTTTTTTTAAAAAATTTTATTTTATTTTTTTTTTAATTTTTTTTTTTTATTTTTTTATTTTTTGAATTTTTTCAATAACTTTTTTGTATCATAATTTGCACACATTGTTTTTTTTATCATTATTTATTTTATTTATACACATTGTTTTTTTACACACACTAAAATTTAATATATTATATTAACCATTCATCTAATTCACACCACTCAAAGGTACATTAATTAAAAATCAAAAAAAAAAAAAAAATTTCAAAGAAAAAAAAAAAAAAAAACAAATCAATCATCAAGTCTTCAACTTTCTATATACACAAACAACTCTTAAAAACTCAAACATACAAATATTATAAACTAAATATATATATACATAAAATGTCGTAAGTATTGTTTATTAATATATTAGTTTATTTACTTATTTATTTAAATACAATTATAAATATTAATATTAATATTTATAAATAATAAAAATAAAATTAAAAATAAAAATAAAAATAAAAATAAAAATAAAAATAAAAATAAAAATAATTCTAGAAATAATCCAAATAATTCAGGTCAACCAAATAAAACACAATCAATTCTACAAGAAGTTGATAAAGTTAAAGATGTTATGCATAATAATATTGGATTAATGTTAAATAATCATGATAAAGCTTCAAATTTACAAGATAAAACAGCATCAATGAGTAACAATGCTCGTCTTTTCAAAAAACAAACTGTTACAATCAGAAGACAAATGTGGTGTAGAAATATGAAATTACAACTTATTATTATTGCTGTAGTCATTTTAGTATTGGCTGTAATTTTAATTCCAATTATTATGAAATTCGTATAATAAGAAAAAAATAAAAGAATTTAAAATAAAAATAAAAAAATAATAAAAATAAAATAAAATAAAAAATTTTTAAAAAAAAAATAAAAAAAAAAAAAAAACAAATTAAGCTATTATTTATTATTGATTTATTCAGATAATATAAATTTTATTTCAATTTAATTTCAACTGAAAAAATAAAAAATAAAAAATAAAAAATGAAAAAGATATTAAAAATAGATCAAAAAAAAAAAAAAAAAAAGTTATTATTAGTTGTGTATATGTGTGTTATAAAATTTTCATCCAATTTATTTTCATATCAAAACAGTTCATACAAATATCTTTTTTTTTTTTTTTTTTTTAATGCCATCAAAAAATATCTTGGAAAAAAAAAAAAAAAATTTTTAATTAAAATAAAATTTTATTTGTGTGTTTATGTATAAAAAAAAAAAAACATTTTATTTTAAATTTTAAATTTTTTATTTATTTTTAGAATTTTATCTATTTTTAATTTAAGGATTTAAAAAAAAAAAAAAAAAAATAAGTCTGTATTTCATTTCCAATTGCAGGAATTTAAAAATTACAATAATTATTAATATTAAATTTAATTAAATTAATTTATAAATAATATCATCGAAAAAGTTAAAAAAAAAGGCAAAAGACTTTCATTTATTTATATTTTGACACATAGGCATGATTACTATTTTTATTATGTGTTACTAATACTATCATTTACACACACACACATACACAAAACTTTTACCGTTTTTTAACCATCTGTGGTGTATACAACCACTTTATTTTTTATTTTTTTATTTTTTTTAATTATTTATTTAATTATTTTTATATTTTTATTTTATTTTAAATATATTTATTTTTATTTTATTTTATTTTATTTTTAATTTTCTTTTTTTTTTTTTTTCTTTTAGTTGTTTTTTTTATATCAATAATTATAAATTGTACGATATTATTTGTTTAGTTATTTTTGGTTTTTTTTTTATTAAAAAAAATAATAATAATAAAAATAATAAAGTTTATTTATTTAGTACTGTTTTATATGTATATATTTATATAAAAAATAGAGTTATTGTTCAAACTTTTTTTTCCTAATTTTGTTAAAAAAAAAAAAAAAAAAAAAAAAAAAAAAAAAAAAAAAAAAAAAAAAAAAAATATATATTATTGTTTTTTCCAAATATATACATATTAATTGTTTTGAAGGTAAGATTATATTATTTTTTTATTTTTTATTTTTTTATTTTTTTATTTTTTTATTTAATTTCCTTTTTTTTTTTTTTTTTTTTTTATTTTTTTTTTTTTTACCCTTTATTTATAAATCTAACTTTTCAATTAAATGTGCAAAGTGTAAATCAAAATTTTTTTTTTTTTTTTTTTTTTTCCTTTTTTTTTTTTTTTTTTTTTTTTCCAAAAAACAACAAATTTCAATTAAATCCCTGGCAAACACAATCACATATGGTTACAAACCCTACAAAAAAAATTTTGGGTTTTAAAAAAAAAACTACAAACCAACATCCAATCGTTTTGGAAAATTAAAAAAAAACTTTTGGGGATGGCCATTGGGTTCGAAGGGGCAAAGAATTTCCAAATTTTTGTTTTTTTTTATTTTTTTTTTATTTTTATAAAAAAAAAAATTATTTAAATAAAAAAAAAAAAAAATTTATTTTTTTTTTATTTTTATTTTTTTTTTTATTTTTATTTTTTAAAATAACAAAGCCCCCAATTTTAATTTTTTTTTTTTTTTTTTTTATAAAATGATTGGTTTTTTTTTTCTTTCTTTTTTTAATTTATTTGTTTTTATTAATGTTTTAATAATAGTTGTTTTTTTTGTTTTTTTGTTTTTTTTTTTTTTTTGTTTTGTTTATTTTAAAAACATTATATTTATAAATAAAAATTTGTTGGTAGTTGTTGTTTTGTCTATTTTTTTTTTTTCCCGTTGGCAGATTCAAATATTAATATTAATAAATTCACACTTTTTTTTTTTTAATTTTATTTTTTTTTATTTTTATTTTTTTTTTTAAAATTAAAGTTTTTTTTTCTTTGATTTTGTTACCACTTTTTTTTTTTTTTTTTTTTTCTCACCCATTATTTAAAATTTTATTTTTATTTTATTCATTATTATTTTTTTATTTTTTTTTTCACCCATTATCCTTCACAAATAATTTATTTATTAATATATAATTTAGTTTATTATTATATTAATATATCTTATTTATTATTTTATTTTATTTGTACACACTCACAATAAATCACATATATAAAAATAAAATTAGTTTTGTTTTTCTCAATATCTAATATTATTTTAAAAAATAAAAGGTGCACTTAATAATGTCTTCAGGTTTAAAAACTCAAACAACTATTGACATCTTACACGTAAGTAAAAACCTTTTTTTTTTTTTTTTTTTTTTTTTTTGAAATCTCGATTTCGGATTGTAATATGACGAAATTTTTTAAAAATATAGGATCATTCAGTGGAATCATCATCAGATCATCTTTATATTTTAAAACAACAACAACAACATCAACATGAAGATACAGACTCCCCAAAGAAAAAGAAATTAAGACACCAATGTGAAGAGACATCACAATATATAGTACCATCATTAAATGATGAAGTAGATGACCTTGGCCATCACCACCTCCACCATCATCATGTAAATAATATTAATAACTCATTACTAAAACAAGGTCTTTCAGCATTATCTTCATTATCAGCATCATCAACATCATCAATTTCACCATCCTCATCACAGTCTTCATCACCATTAAAACAATCAGAACGTTCTATTGCTACAAGCATTGACAGTATGAATGACAGTACTAGTAGCAGCAGCAGTAGCAACAATAATAATAATTTTTCATCAGTTCCATCACATAATATTTATACACCATCTTGTCTTTTATCAAATCTCAATAATGACACTGATTCTATTATTCCAAATATGAATGGTAGTACTGATGGTGATGGTGGTGATATTAGAAGAGAAAAAGTTGATGAAAATGATGAGGAAGTATTATGTAATGATAACCATCTCTCAAAAGATAATGAACAAGAGGATAATATGGTCTCATTCTTAAATGAATCAAATGAAGAAGTAATTCAAACAAATAACAACAACAATAATGATAATAATAATAGTAGTAATATATGTATAAATAATTTTTGTAATATTAATAATAACCAACAGCAACAACAACAACAACAACAACAACAACAAAATAATGTTAACTCTTCTATCATTTTAGAAGATTCAAATAAAGAAAACAAAACCGAAAGCAATAATAGTAATAGTAATAGTAATAGTAGTCCATCATTTTTCCATAATCTTCAACAACATCCAACATCAGCAGCAACAACAACAACAACCACAACCACCACTATAACTACTACTTCAGCAACAACATCAATAATTATTAAAGAAGATAATAGTGATGATGAAATAGATGATGAATGTGATGATGAAAGTGAAGAAGAGGAAGAGGATGAAGAAGAATTTAATCCATTTTTATTTATAAAACAATTAGCAAATGCAACCACTATGCCACCACCAGTTGCATTACCACCCAAGGAGCATTCTTCACCAAAGATTTCATTGGTGTTGGATTTAGATGAAACTCTAGTTCATTGTAGTACAGAACCATTGGAACAACCACATCTTACTTTCCCTGTTTTCTTTAATAATACAGAATATCAAGTATTTGCTAAAAAGAGACCTTTCTTTGAAGAATTCCTTCACAAAGTTTCAGATATCTTTGAAGTAATTATATTCACTGCTTCTCAAGAGGTTTATGCTAATAAATTATTAAATATGATTGATCCAAATAATAAGATAAAGTAAGTCTTTTTTTTTTATTTTTTTTTTTATTTTGGATAAACCAAATTTAAATTTATTTATTAATTAATTAATTTTTTTTTTTTTAAGGTATAGATTATATCGTGATTCATGTGTTTATGTTGATGGAAATTATTTAAAAGATCTTTCAGTTTTAGGTAGAGATTTAAAACAAGTAGTAATTATTGATAATTCACCACAATCATTTGGATTTCAAGTTGATAATGGCATTCCAATTGAATCTTGGTTCGAGGATGAAAATGACAAAGAATTACTTCAATTGGTGCCATTTTTAGAGTCATTAACAAATGTTGAAGATGTTAGACCCCATATTAGAGATAAATTTAAACTTTATCAATTAATTTCACAAGCTTAAAAAAAAAAAAAAAAAAAAAAAAAAAAAAAAAAAAAAAAAAAAATTTATAAAGGATTAAAAAAAAAAAAAAAAAGGAAAGGAAAAAGAAAAAGAAAAAAATAAAAGAAGGTTTTTTTTTTATTTTATTTTGTGATAATAATAATGGTTGGATAAAAAAAAAAAAAAAAAAAAAAAAAAAAAAACTTTTTTGAACACAATACCGAATTTGTAGGTTTTTATTTTCAAAACCCATCAACCGACCTCGAAAAAAAGATATTTTTTTATTTTTTTTTTTTTGGATCCTTTATAAATTTTTTTATTTTTTTTTTTTTTTATTTTTTTATTTTTTTATTTTTTTTTTATTTTTTTTCGGTGTTAACGAAAATGATATCCAAATGGTCACTCTTAAAAGTAATATTAGTTTTATTATTTTTAAGGGTTGAAATATCATTAGTTTCATCACTTGAAAATTCTATATCAAGTTCATCAGCACCACCACCACCTTCACGGTTTATAGATGATAATATATATGTAAAGAATTGGGGATTTGAATTTGGAGATTATGAATGGGCGGGTGACACCGATTCCGTAATTGAATATGATGGAGTTGGTTCATATCATTTATTAGGTTTGGCTAAATTTGGTTTTAATATTGACGGAGAACAATTTATAGAACAATTTGTATTTATTCCAAAAATAAATAATACTGAACAATTAAAATTTCAATTTAGTATATTATTTCCAAGAATTAATTCATCATCTTCATCAACATCAGAATCATCATCATCATCATCATCATCATCATCATCATCATCATCATCATCATCATCATCATCATCATCATCATCATCATCATCATCATCATCATCAAATTTATCAATAGAATCAATTCAATTTATTATTCAATTAGATAATATTACATTATTTAAATATAATTCAGAGAATGATTTAATTTTTACAAATACAATAGATTATTATCAAACTATTTCAATGGATTTGGATAATGAATTATTTGGAGATTCAAACTATCACCTTTTAAAAATAACTTCAAATAAAATGAAATCATTAAATGAAAATGGAAATGAAAATGAAAATCCATTATCAATTTCAATTGATAATATTTTAATTTATAAATTACCAATTCAAACTATAAGTAGGTATTTTAATTAATTGATTTAATATTATTTTTTCAAATTATTAATTTATTATTATTTTTAGGTTCAGATTTATATGTATCAATAAATGGTAATGATGAAATTGGTAATGGTACAATTCAATCACCATTTAGAACTATTCAAAAAGCTATTGATTCAATGAATAATACAGATCCAAATCAAGATTATACTATTTATATAATTGGTACAACTTATGAATTTCAACAAGGTGAAACGGTTTTTAATAGAGGAAAAAGAATTAATTTAAAAAGTTTTCAAAGTAATGATTATTATTATTATGATGATGATAATGATGATGGTAATGTTTTAATTGAAATTTCAGAAGATTATTTTGGATTACTTTTTGTATCAACTTCAGTTATATATCAATTGAATTCTAGTATTACAGTGATAAATGAAACTAATATTCAATGGATAGTTAATGATTATCAACAATTGTTTAATCAAGCATTATTATTTAATTTTCAAAGTATTGAGTTTTCAATTTATAATTTAACATTTAAAGATTTAAATAATGATAATCAACAAATAAATGAAACATTTTCAGCATGTCAATATTCAAATTTGGCAATATACGGATTAACATTTTCAAATGTACTAAATCCACCATTTCATGGATTTTTCATTGGAAATAGAGGTTCGACAATGTCACTTTACGATTTTTATTTAGAATACTTTGGTCAATTTGGTATTAATAATTTCATTTCAATGTTTTATAATAATTTTAAAATTGAAACTGCTGAATTTTTTTGTTTTCAAGCAATGTTTATATTCCAAGAATCAAATGTAACAATTAATAATATATATGTTAATGGGTTTTGTCCATTCATAGTGGATTTAGGTGATAATCAACAATTTTCAATTGAAAATTCAGTATTTACAAATATAACATTAGATGATAATTATTTAATAGCGATTTCAGCACCTCAACTATTGTTAGGAGGAGGAGGAGTAGATTCAGCGATACAGTCAATGGTTAACCCTTCAACAGTAATAAGTTTAAAAAATTTAAAAATTTTTGATTGTCAAATGTTAAGGTTTCTATTATCAGATATTCTTGGATTTTTAGAAATTGATGGACTTCAAATGGATGGTATTTTTAGTTTAACTGAATTATTTCGAATTTCAAATCCATTTCAAATGAAAAATTCAAATGTTGGTGGAATATATCTACCAAGGCAATCACTATCACCATTCAATATACCAATTGCAAAATTTTATTTTTTAGAAGGTACTTTTGAAAATGTTATATTTAGTGAAATTAGTTCAAATATTATTAAATCATTTTTATATTTTGATAGTTGTATAATAGAATTTTATAATTGTTCATTTTTAGACTCTGATGATGTATCATTCGTTAGTTCAACACAATCAGAGATTGTATTTGATACATTCGTTTTCTCTGGTCTTCAAAATGGTATTGTCTTCTATGAAGGGAATGGAACGAAATTGTTTTTAAATAATATTACTATGAAGAATAGTCAAATTGGGTTAGCATCGGATAGTTCATATGATATAGTTTTAAATAATTCAAAAATAATTAACAATGCAGCTTTAAACATGCAAAAGTATTCAATACCAATGTTCACATGTTTAAATGAAATTGTCATTGAAAATACATTATTTTACAATAATGAAGCTTTTACATTAATTTCAACATTAAATAATAATTTAACATTGGTGAATAATAAATTCCATTCAAATGTGTATGGTCCGTTAATTGTTGCAAGTCAAGGTGTATTCTATGCAGATCAATTAGAGATTGTTGGTAGTTATTCAGCAAATACTTACTCAAGTGCATCAATCTATTTATATACAATGACTTCAATTAGTTTTATAAATTCAAATTTCATTGGTGTATCTTGTCCATTGAGTATAACATTTTCAGTGGATACCTATTTTGATAATTTAAATTTTATAAATTCAACAGGTGATACAATTGTAATTAATTTATTTTATGTTTTGGGTACTTGGAGTAACTCATTTATTGAATCACTTTCAACTTCATTATTAGCACCATCTTTTAATTATCAATATTCTGGAATTGAATTCTCAAACGTTTCATTCTCTTCAATATCTTCATCAAATTATCCATTTGGTATATACACTGGCTCAATGGTTGGTTTTTATTATTGTAATTTTTCACAATCAATGAGTGTGGTCAGTGGTGGTATGTTAATGTACCAAATGAGTGATGTTTTATTTCAAAATTGTAATTTCAATTCTAATTCATTAAAAGATGCGATTTTAGTATCACAATTTTCAAATATACAAATGAATGATTGTAATTTCATTGATAATAATGCTATGCTGACATCAACAGTTTCAGCACTTGAAAGTAATTTAACATTTACCAATACATTATTCTTTGAAAATACTTTATCAATAACAATTAATATTACAAATTCAAATGTTAATTTTAATAATTGTACATTCCTAGACAACAATTCCCCAAGTTCAATTATATTATCCAATAGTTCAAGTATTACATTTAATTCATCGAAAATGAGGAATAGCAATTCAAAGAGTTATTCAACATTTTCTTTAATTCAAGATACTGAAAGTAATTTAATATTTCAAAATTCAACATTCTCATCTTTATTATTATTTAATACACCGATTTTCTTTTTAAATGGAACTAGAATGTCAAGTTTTAATTCAACATTTTCAAATACCACAAATTTGAATGGTTGCGGTGGTGTTTTCTTTTTTTATAGATGTGATATACTTTTAATTTCAAATGAATTTCAATTTAATAATGCTCATTTAGGTGGTGCAATTTATTCAATTTATTCAAAACTTGAAATTTTATATTCAACATTTTCAAATTTACTTTCAACTAGTGGTTCTGCAATATTTAATTATAAATCAAATGTTACATTATCTGAAACTATTTTTAAAGAAAATCAAGCAAAACGAGGACCTTATACAGATATTCAAGATACAAGTTCAATATTTTTTAGTGGTGGTTCAATTTTCATTTCAAAGGATTACTTTAATACAAATAATATTAATGATGGTGATGGTGATGGTGATGGTGGTGATGGTGATGATAATGATTTTATTTTACCAATTTATGAAAAGAGGTATCTTTATTCTAGATTTAATATTGAATATTGTCAATTCATTTCAAATAGTGCAATTAAAAATGGTGGTGCAATTTTTAATAATGATCAATATTCAAATATTAATATTACAATCTCACAATTTTATTATAATCAAGCATATTTATCAGGTGGTGGTGCTATTTATCCATTATACCCAATTACAGAGAATATGGTTTATTTTTATGGTGATATAGCACCATATGGTAATTATATTGCTTCCAATATCTCAAGATTAAATATATCATTAGCTCCAAATAATTTTGGTATTCAAGCTTCAACTCCATTTTTAATTTACATTAGTGCTATTGATATTTTTGGAAATACAATTTATAGTGAAAATCCATTAATTTATTATATTTCATTAGAGATAAATGTATATAATGGTAGTGGTAGTGGTGGTTATTTAATGAATACAACTTTAGTGTCAAATGCATATACAGGTTATATTAATAGTTTTGAAATTGAAAATAGTAAGAGTCTTAATGTTGGTTCTATTTTCTCATTCAAGGCTTCACTTACATCAGATCAACAATTAAAAAAAGTCATAACTACAACAATATGGAATTCAACGATTGTAGGTTGCCATCAAGATCAGTATGTCGATAGTAATGGTATTTGTCAAATTTGTCCACCAGGTACGTCAGGTTATAATAGTATAGATTGCTTCACATGTGCAGATCAATTATATTGCCCAGGTGGTGACGTAGTTGAATGGGTTACTGGATATTGGTTTGATAATAGTACAACAATTGATATAGGCCCACCAATAATTTATTCATGTGATCCAACATTATGTATAGACTATACGTGTAGAGAAAATCATCAAGGTATTCTTTGTGGTCAATGTTTACCTGGCCATTCTAAAGTTATGAACTACTGTGTACTATGTTTTGATGCCCTTACTTTTTTTAACCCATTCATTGTATTCTTTTTTACAGTGTTTGTATTAATGGTTACAATATTATTACTATTTTATGATATGCCAAATAGATCAATACTTTATTCAACATTTACAAATATTCAATTCATTAGTATGTTGGCACAGAAATCTTCAAATTATACATTCTTTCAAATTTTTAATTTCCGTATTGATTACATTTCTAATTTTTGTGCATCAAATAATTTAAATTTCCTTGAAAAATCTTTTATTGGTTATGGTTCGATGTTTTTTATATTATTAGTTTCAAATATTTTAAAATCAACCAATTTCAAATTTATTCAAAAAATAAAAAGTAAAATAAATTCAACCACTACCACCACCACCACCACCACCACCACAACCACAACTATAACGCCAATCAAATTAAAACCAACATTTTTAAATAATTTCATTTCATCATCAATTCTATTCTTTATACCGAGTTGTTTATTTGCAATTCAAACATTAAATTGTGTATTTATAAATGGTATCTATTATTTATACTATGATACAGAGATAACTTGTTTTGATAGTTTTGAACATACAATTGGAATGGTTATTTCTTGTTTGGTACTCGCATATTATTTAATTGTAATCATTTATTATTTAATAATATTAATTAAAAATAATGGTTTTATTTGGATATTTCAATTAATTTTACAAAGAGTATTTAAACTTCGTAATATTAATAATTATAGTAATAATAGTATAAATCAATCAGATTTTGCTCAATTAAATTATCGTGGTTTAAATTCAAAAACAACAAAAACAACAAATAATGTAAAATTTAAAAAATTAAAAAAATCAAAAAAAGAAACAAAATTAAAAATAATTTATTTTTCACATTTTATCAAAAGATATCAATTCTTTCAAGAATTACAAATAATTTTAAACTTTTTATTTGTGGCATCCTCAACATTTTTAATTCAAAGTTCTTCAAAATCAGAGTTAATTATTTTATCATTTTTAAGTATTTTCTTTTATATTCAAGTTTTATTACAACCTTTTAAAAACAAAGAAAGAAATTCTATTGAAATTTTGTTTAGTTTTATTTTATTATTTGCATCTTTAGTTAATAACTCTAGATTTTTTAGTACATTTCATATTGGTTATACATTATTAGCTTTGTCAGGCTTAGTTTTACTTTTAACAATTTTTTACCATTTTAAAAAATTAAAATTAAAAAAAATAAATAAATAATAAAATATATTATAATTTTTTTTTTTTTTATTTATTTAATTTATAATTTATTAATTTAGTATAGTTAATTATAATTTATAATTTATAATAATATATTTATTTTATATTCACTACTTATTAATAATTAATTAATTATTATTATTTAAATATGTTTTATATCAATTATTTATTATAATTTTTATAATATGATTATAAAATAAAATAATTAATGATAAAAAAAAAAAAAAATAAAAAAAAAAAAAAAAACCAATCATAAGTCTAAAAATATAAAATTAAAAAAAATTTATTTATATTTTTTTAAAAAAAAAATAATTAAATTATATATTTAAAAAAAAAAAAAGGTAGATTAATAATTTTTATTTGTTTTTTATTTTTTTATTTTTTTTTTTTTTGGACAGTAATCGAGTTCTCCAAATTGAAAAAAAAAAAAAAAAATCATTTTAAAAAAAAAAAAATCTCAAAAAAAAAAAATGAAGAATTACAAAAATAAAAAAAGATAAAAAAAGATAAATAAATTAATAAATAAATAAATAATTAAATAAATAAAATTGAAGATGAATTTAATTTTTAAATATTATTTATTGTTTTTGATCTGTATTTATAAAGTGTCATCTGATTTCTCACCATTAACAATCAAAAGGTTGAATGCTTTTATTGATTTAGAATACCAAGATTATTTTCAAATAAATTCAGTAATTTCATTTAATCAAACTATTTTTCAAAGTAATCAAATAAATTATATTACTTCACTCGATAATTCTGGTAAGTTTAAATATATATAAATTTTCTATTTTCTTTTTTTTCACCTTTTTTTTACTTTTTTTTTTTTTCACTTTTTTTTTTCACTTTTTTTTTTTTTTTTTCTCCAAATAAAATTCGTACTAATAAAATTAAAACCAAAAATTTTGAAGACTTAATAATAAATGATAATAAATTTAATAGTTGGAAATTAAATAAAGAATCAAATGAATTAAAGATAATTAATTTAGAGATTGAAAATCAATATGATATCGATTTACCGTTAGAATTTATAGGTAATTTTGAAAATGTTTATATCACTAATAATACTGGGTTTTCATCAAGTTGTTTTATTTATGCAGGAGTGGAGATACCTTATACTCTTGATTATTCAAATAATGATACATCAACCTATAAAATATTTCAATTTAAAACAACTCCTTTAAGTTTAAAATTAAAATTTAAACCATCTTCATTATTTCCTTCTTCTTCTTCCTCTTCTTCCTCTTCTCCTTCTTCCTCTTCTCCTTCTTCAATTACTATTAAAGATACATCAAATTTAGAAACTTTAAATAGTTTATTAGATAATAACTATATTGTATTTGAAATTGATAAAAATCAAAAATTATTGTCAAAGTTTTTCCTACCAAAAATTCACATTGGCGAAGGATTAAATAAAATTGGAATCACAAGAAAATCTGTTAAAGATTATTTATTAACAACATGTAATAATACATATGAACCAATAACAACTGTTGGTAATTCTAATAATGTGTAAGTTTTATATTTTATATTTTTTAATTTTTTAATTTTTTAACTAATAATTATAAACTATTTTATAGATATGATCAGTTTTATTTATTTAGAAATAATACAATTAATAATATTTTATCAACAGGATGTGATATTAATTCAATGGATATCTATTCACCAGATAGTTCAATAATATTATCTTGTGATATAATGAATACAAAATTTACAAATATTACATCTAACATTTCAATGTTATTCAAATTATCAAGTTTTCCCATTATAAATTCAACTGCAATTCCTATTTTAAGTGGTGGAATTGTACCATTATCTACAAACTATGATAAATCATTTTCAACTCTATGTATGTATTTTTTTTTTTTTTTTTTTTTTTTTTTTATATTGTGTATATATATTTAAAACTTTTTTTTATATTAACAAAAAAAAAAAAAAAAAAAAAAAAAAATAATAATAATAATTTATTATATTTTAGATATTGATATTTTAAATAAAGGAAATGATAATGCTTTATTTAAAATTATATTACAATATTGTAGAAATGATGGTAAATTTAATTTTAATATTTCAGATGACCAATTAATAATTGATAGAAATGAAAAATCAATGATAGTTAATAATGATAATTACCCAACTAGATTAACTTTCTCTTTAAAGAGTAGATCAAGTTCAATATCAACATTAGGTTTTTGTAAATTTTCAATCTATCAAAATGATCAATATTATTCAGATTTTATAACAAACTTTTCAACTTCAATTCTAGAATTTACACCAAATCCAAATAATATAGCAGGAAGAGAAGTTAGAATTAATAATAATTATAATAATTTAGAAAATAAAATTGTTTCGACTACTACAAATTGTTTAGCACCTAAAATATTAAAAACTATAAATGGTGTTGAATATTGTGTTAATGAATGTACAATTGATCAATTATTTAATAGTGATACATTAGAATGTACACCAACAAAATGTTATATAAAGTATATTTCAAATGTACCACAAAAGATTTACTATAATTCAAATAATGGTTTATGTGAAAGTACACCAAGTTGTCCAAACGGTTATATATATGAATCTAATACATGTGTAGCCCCAAAACCAATAATAAATGATTCAAATTCTAATAGTAATAGTTTCAGTGATTCCTCTTCATCTTTTGTATTCCCATCATTTAGTGATGGTTCTTATTTTAATGAATTACCTGATGCTCCTAGTGGTCCCTCAACAGCTTTAATTATTATTATTTTCGTTGTTGCTTCTGTATTACTATTTATTGTACTTTTCTTTATTATTAGAAAATGTTGTTCACGTAAATCAAAAGAAAGAGTTAAAAAAGATAAAATTAAAGAGTATTATAGTAATAGACCAATAAAACAATTAGATCAACAACCACAGCAGCAGCAACAACAACAACAGTTTCAACAATTTCAACAACTACAACCACAACCATTAATCCAAAAACCACAACCACAACAACAACAACACCAAAGACAAAGACCAATCCAACAACAAATAGTACAAACAAATCAAGTTATTCAAAGAAGACCACAACAAAATCGTCAATTATCACCTCAGCAAATGCAACAAAGAAGACAACAGCAATTACAACAAAATCATGGAGTTCAAAGAGGATTACCACAGCAATATGGCCAGTTATCACCTCAGCAAATGCAGCAAATGCAGCAAAGAAGACAACAACACCAACAACAGCAATATCTATAACAACAACAACAACAACAACAACAACAACAACAACAACAACAACAACAACAACAACAACAACAACAACAACAACATCAACAAAAACAACAACAACAACATCAACAAAAACAGTACTTTTAAAAATAGTAAAATACACAATTTAATTAATTAAGTTTAAGATTAAAATTTTAATATTAATATTTTTATTATTGTTTTATATAACTTTTTTTTTTTTTTTAAAAAAAAAAAAAAGAATTGAATTTGTATATTTATAATTTATATCTGTTATAGAGAGATGAACCAATACCAAATGCAGAACCACCCAATAATGCAAAGAATGAGATATGGGATAAGCAAGTGTGAACATTTTTTGCACAATCATTTTCTTTTTCCTTTTTGCAACAGTATGAACAACAGTTTAACATTTTACTTACTAACCAAGTTCCACCCAATAACAATGAACATTTTGGTGAAATGTAATATGAAAACATAAATGTTGCTGGAATAATGGCACCCAATGCTTCTGAGGTATTTTGATATTCGTGTGCAATTCTCTCGAATTCTGGGTCGCCTTGTACATGTGGTGCTTTTACCTTTTTTTTTTTTTTTATTATTTTTAAAAAAATAATATTAATAGTCAATTTACTATATATTTTTTTTTTTATATTTTAATTGATTTTATTATTTATTTTTAATTTTTTAAATTTACTTACATTATATCTTTTACGAGCTTCACCTAATTTGTATGCTTGGACACTCCATAATCCAATAGCAATGGTTGAAATTGCTGATGGGAACACTATGAAATCTGGAAAAATTGATTTTGTATCAAATGGCATTTTTATATTACTTTGTTAAAACTATATTAAAATTTGAATAAAAAAAAAGTATTGATAAATCACTAATAATAAAAAATTAAAATTTTAATATAAAAAAAAAAAAAAATAATAATAAAATTTTAATAATAAAAAATATAAAAAAAAATAAAAAATATAATAAAAATGTAAACAAAATGTAAACAAAATGTAAACAAAATGTAAATAATTACCACTACCACTATTTTTTATTCTTTTTATGGAAAATAGATAATTTTAACCCCATTTACAAACAACAGTGGGGGCAACACTATCACAAATAATAATAATAATGAACATACATTTTCCACTATCAAAACCCAACCCACAAACACACTATTAAATAAAAATATCGTGAATATACATAAAAATTAACTTTTTATATAAAAATACAAATACAATAATTATTAATTATTTTTTTTAAAAATAACAACAATAGGATTTCTATGTAATTAAAAAAAAAAAAAAAAAAAAATTTAATTTAAAAATAAGATAAAATAAAATAAAATATTTTTATAATGATCCATTGATTAATTTTGTTTCAATTTTTATTTTTAATTTTTTTTTAATATTGATTAATCACCGTTTAAACAATAATAATAGTTTTATTTATGAATTTTATATTTTAAAAAGTAATAATTATCTTTTTTTTTGAAAGAATGTATTTGATTTGATGAATTAGTTAAATAAGATAAGATTTAGAAGCACTGATTCCGAAAAACAATAAACTTTTCAAGTTAGTTTTTTTTTATTTTTTTATATTTGTTTGATAAAATCATTTGGGTCTCTGAAATTACCAGTGTCTTTTGAAAGAGTTAATTTCAAGTCTTTTGCTTTTTTTATATATTCTAAGGTAGCTAGTTTATACCATTTATTAAGTAGGATATTGTTTTTTTTTTTTTTTTTGTTTTGTTTTTATATTACCAATTGGGCTTTTGTTGTTTCAAAAAAAATAATTTCAGTTTTTTGCAATTCACAATATTCTATTTATTTTTTATTCGAGAATCGAACCCCCATCTTACAAATAGTCAAATGTTCGATTCTCGATTCATCCATTATTGGAAATTTTTTAGTTTTGGAGTTCCAAAAAAAAAAAAAAAAAAAATTGTAAAAGTTTAAATGCATCCAAACGATATTAAAAATATTATTTCAAAACCACTAAATAAATTAATTGATAAAAAGGATTTAAAAAGGATTTATTTAATATTTTATAACTAAAAAAAATTAGAACATAAAATATTACGTCATGATTATTAATATCCAAGACGTTAAAAAGTTTAATTTTCAATTTAAAAAACAATAAAATCTGGGGAGACAGATAAAAAATTTTTTTAAAAAGTGGGAATCTAACACTTTTTCTTTGATAATAGAGTAATACAGTTATTAATTAAATTTTTTATTTTTAATTTTTTTTTTTTTTTTTTATTTTTTTTTTTTATTTTTTTTTTATTATAGAAGAAATATATTTTTTTTTTATAATAAATATTTTATTTTTTAACTCCTTTTTTGTATATATATACATTTAAAATAGATTTATTTTTTTTAAATTTTTAAATAAAAAAATGAATTTAATTTATACTATCATTTTGACAATAATAATATTGGTTTTAATAATATCAATTAAAGTAATTATGATTTTAAAAAATAAAAATTTAGAAAATTAATTAATAGTTTTTTTGTTATAAAATTTAGGATTTATTTTTTGAAGATAAAATTAAAAAAATTAACAAATCAATACCCAGTCCTCCAACAATTCCCATTTTTGGAAATTTACTACAAATAAATTCAAAAGATGTTGCAACTTGTTTTAATGATTTTTATAAGCAATATGGAAAAGTTTATAGACTTAGATTAGGTAGTGTTGAAACTGTAGTTCTAACTGGTGGAGATATTATTGATGAATGTTTTAATAAAAAATATAGAGATTTTTTAAAAGCAAGATATGTTAAATTTTCAAGATATTTAGGAAAAGATACTAATATTTTACATTCAAATGGTGATTATCATTTTCTTTTGAAAGGAGTTTTATCAAGTCAAGTTACTGTTAGAAAATTAAATAATGGAAGATTGGAATTTAATAAATATATATTGCAAATGTTTAATAATTTAAATAATAATGATGAGGGGTCAACAATGTTTCTTGCTAATGATGTTCCATCTCAAATTAAAAAACTTATTTTAAAAGTTGTTTTAAATTTCACATTAGGTATTGAAGAAAATGATGATATAAATTTATCACTTTTTCAAAATGGTTCTAATATTTTTAAAGCTGCTGGTCTTTTTATTTACTCCGACTATTTACCATTTCTATTCCCACTAGATATAAAGTCAATGGCTAAATCTAACATGATTTCAAGTTATGTGTTTGTAAGAGATTATTTAGCAAAGAAATTAGAAGAAGTTAAGAAAAAAGAATATATAATTAATGGTGATGATGATGGTGGTGTTGATACTTCCCAAACACCACTAATCGAGAGCTATTATAAACTTTATTTACAAGGTTTAATCGGATATGATTCTATTTTATTATCAATTGTTGATATAATTATTGCATCAGTTGATACAACATCAAATTCAATTTCTTTTATTATAGCTAGATTAACTAATCATCAGGAAATTCAATCTAAAATTTATGAAGAAATTATGAGTAATGATATTAATAATAATTCAAATAATATTTCATTTTCTGATCATTCCAAATATCCATATATAATTTCAATAATGAATGGTAATTATAAATTATAAAATTAAAAAATATTTATAAATTATTAAATTAAATAATTTTTATTTTTAAAAAATAGAAACATATAGATACTATGCATCAGTTCCTTTACCTGAACCAAATATGACTACTGAAGATATTGAAGTGGATGGATATAAAATTGCAAAAGGTACACAAATTTACAAAAATATAAGAGGTACACTTATATCAAAAGAGTTTTGGGGTGAAGATGCATTAGAATTTAAACCAGAAAGGTTTAAAACTCAAACTTTAAATCAAAAAGGACTTCTTCATTTTGGTGCTGGTATGTATTATTATTATTAATATAAAATATAATTTTTTTTTTTTTTATTTTATTATTTTACTAAAAATTCTACTAAAAAAATAAAAAGGACCAAGAGGTTGTCCAGGTGCCAGGTTTACTGAATGTTTTTTTTTTACATTAATGGTTTTATTATTTAAGAATTATAAATTACAAAATCCAAATGATAATCCAATTGATGATAGAGGAGATGTTGGTTTATCAATGCAATGTAAACCATATGATGCATTATTTATAAAACGAAATTAAATATTAAACAAAATAAAGATATATAGAACTGGAATTAGTTTTTTTTTTTTTTTCTAAAAAATTATATATATGATTTAAAAAATTAAGGGCCACTCCGAAAAGCATATTTTTTTTTTTTCATAACTGTTCTTATATCAAATTGTATCAATAATGTTCTTACCAAGCCAAGAATACAAGATTATTTTCTTTAATTGAAATTTGGGAAATATGGTTCAGTAGTTTTATTGAAATTTAAGAATGGATTTGGTAAAACCATATCACCACCTTTGTTACCACCAAGACATTGAATACATGATGGTACTGTTCCATTGAGTTGGTTATAGTTTAAATATAATAATTTTTTCTTCAATATGATTCGGGAATATCACCCACAACCTTTTTTAAAAAAATAAATAAAAAATTTCAATGTGTTAAATTAAATTACATTTTTAAAATAAAATATAGTTAATCATCTTTACTTACGACAGACTGGTATATGTAAATTCCAGTGAGTAATGGTGAGTTATCAATATTTGGTAAATATTGTTCATACTCATTATTTTCATCATAATAATAAGCAAGGTTTGAGAAATCAATACATTCATATTTTAATTGTTGAATATTGAACTTTTATCAAAATGTCTTAATTTTTTTTAAAAAATTTAAATTGTTGTTATAAAGGTAAATTTTTTTAAATTTTTTTTTGTAAGAATATTACTACCTACATTTCTAAATAATTTTTAGACCTAATGTATGAAAGATCAATAATACCAACTGATTGGTCAATAATTGCACCTGAACCATAAATATATAAAAAATCAATTACTGGAACATTTGATAAGAATGAATGAATTGAAAATTCTTGAGGATTATCACTATCAGTAAATTCAATACTTAAACCTTTTAAATTTTTAAAAACCACATTGTTTGAAATGGAAAAGTTGTGTTTTTTTAAAAAGCAATAATATAATATTACCCAAATTTCAAAATTGATGAAAACTATAAAAATTTAGTAGCAACTGATGGAATTGAAAAATTAATAATTACTGGTACTAATTTAGGTTGGTATGGAAATGATTTAACACCAATTATCGCAAATTCAAAATTAGGTATTACCATTCCAAAGGGTGTTGTTACAAATAAGAGTATTACTGTAACTTTCCAAAATGGTGAACAAAGAACATTTAATTATAGTTACGTTCTTCCTTTCATTAAATCTTATAGTTTTTTAGAATTAAACGGTCATAAATATTTCACAATAAATGGTACTGGTTTCGATTTTGAGAATTCTAATAACATCACTATTAATGGTCAACAAATTACATTTTATAATGCAATGGGAGGAGGTGATAATGATGGTATGGTATTATTACCTATTAATAATTTACCAAGTTTTGATAGTGAGACAATCCACGTTTGTAGGTGGTCAAAGTTCAAATGAAGTTACATTTTATTATTTCAACTCAATCAATATTACTGAAGAGAATTTAGTTTTAAATAATACAGGTGGTTCAGTAGATGTTAATGGTTCATTTGGTACTAATAATATATCATTAGTTTCTGTCTCAATCAATGGTACCAATTGTATAGTTACATCATACACAAACTCAAAATTAACAATTACATATCCATCGAATCATGTTGGAGATAATTATGTTTTAACTTTGAATGTTGGTGGTTATGCAGTTAATCTTGTTGTTGAATACATTGAAGGCGGTGAAACTCCAACACCATCAACAACACCATCAACAACACCATCAACAACTCCAAGTTCAACTCAATCACCTGGCGATGATGGATCAACATCTTCAACATTATCAATTTCATTTTATTTAATTACTTTGTTATTATTAACACAACAATTTATTCAATAATCAAAAATAAATTTTCTTAATTTATAAAAACCTATTTTTTTATTATTTTTTTTAAATCTCTAAATATCTTTTTTTATTTTTTTTAATATATTATTATTTTTGCATAATGTCCCATGCCAATTTCATCACATTAATTTAAGAAGCTTATTAATTTATTAATTTGAGCATACACCTATTTTTAGTCATTGTCACTTATTAATGCTATTACTATTACTATCCTTTCCAATTGGTGTTATCATCTTCTTACTCTTATTTAGTAACTGATTCAGGTTTGAAAATTATTAAAATAGAGTTTTTGAAGCCAAATCATCTGTTGTTGGTGTTGTTGATGTTCTGTACCTGTTGATTTTGTTGCTTTTGTTGCTTTTGTTGGTTTTATTGCTTTTGTTGCTGTTGTTGCTGTTTTTGTTGCTGTTTTTTGATTTGATTGTGTTAATCTGAAACAGAATCAACATGTTGAGTCGACAACAGAATCATTTGATCATCAACAACAAATGGGTATTTATCTGGTTGTGTTCCTGAAGTTGTTCCTGTGGTTGTTGTTGATACGATAACTACCTACTAATAATGATTGAAATTCACCATCAATATTGGTGATTGTTGAAAACCTGTATTGAAATAAGTTCTATAAATTGGTTGTGAATGTTAAACAATATTTACCATCGACAAGTAGATTATCTGTTTGTTACTAGAATAGATCCTATTGGAGTTGTTGTTGTTGCTATGACGGTAAAATAATCACCTGCTAATAAATTATCAAAGATATAGTAGCATCAGAGTCTGTTGTTGTTTGAGTTACACTTCCATTTGAATCTTGAAGTAGTGATAATTGGACACATGGAAAGAATTGATTATCTTCTCTCTTTCCATCGCTATTCTTATAAACACGATACTGATACGATATCATTGAGTGGAACTAAACCAATATTGATTGTGTTAATTTGAAACAGTATTCGCATGTTAACTAATCTTAAATTACAATTGATATTGGTCTGTATTGCTAATAAATGATTGAAATTGTATTCACAATCAACACCTGTTTTAACTGAAGCTGTTATAACTCATATTGCTTACACCATCGAAGCTGCCCGTGGACATATTGATATCATCAACAAACTCATAGTCCAACTAAAATTATGGGAAGCATCGTTACTAAATCTTTCAAATGGTTTGGAATTATCTTCCATCCATTTATCAAATCTACTGGGTATCAGCTTGTGATGTTTTAAGGTATTTGATAGATCAGCTATATCCAATACTCTTTTTCCTCACCCAAACTCATTATATTATATTATTTATGGTGAATGGGTTTGTAGTAAAATAACAATGAAAAAAAAAAAAAAAAAATAAATAAATAAATAAAATTTGCAGCGCCACACAAAAACAGATTTTTTTTTTTTTTTTTTTTTTTTTTTTTTTTTTTTTTTTAATTGTGTAAATTTAAAGAGGGTTGGAGTATGATTGATTAAAATAAAAAAATAAATAAAAAAAAAAAAAAAATTTTATTACTTTTTCAAGGAAAGGGGCGATGAGATTTGAAAAAAAAAAAAAACCCGATTTCTCCAAAAAAAAAAATTATTTTAAATTTAAATTTTTTTTTTCTAAATACTTTCATACTTTTTGGCTTGATCAGTTTTATTTGAAAATTAATTTTTTTTTTTTTTTTTTTTTTATTTATAATTTTTTTTTTTATAAAATTAAAAAAAGTTTTTTTAGATAATTTTTTTTAAATTTATTACAGGGTAAAATCTTTTTTTTTTTATTTTAATTTTTTTATATCATTTTTTCATTATTTTATTATTATTTAAAAATAAAAAAAAATGAAAATTATTTTAATATTATCAATTTTTTTAATATGTTTTTTACAACTTGGACAATCAGTTATTGATCCATCTCAAAATGAGGTCATGTCAGATTTACTATTTAATTTGTACGGTTATGATAAGAGTCTAGATCCATGTAACAATAATTATGTTGAGTGTGAATATATCAATACAACAAGTACCATTCAAACTGTTAAATCTTTGTCTTTAGGTGCTCCCTTACATCAATATGTAATCACTCAAGATTTAACTCCACTCCAAAATTTAACCAGTTTTGAAGTAAATGAAAAAATTTATTTAACTTCATCCTTTTTTAATTATATTAATAAATTCTCTCAACTTGAAAGAATGTAAGTAAAAAAAAAAAAAAAAAAAAAAAAAAAAAAAAAAAAAAAAAAAAAAAAAAAAAAAAAAAAAAAAAAAAAAAAAAAAAAAAAAAAAAAAGTAATTAATAATTTAAATAATAGAGTTACATATTCTCTTAATCTAACAATTCCAGATGATACAATTTTCCCAGCAATTTTTGAAACATTTACTATTTATAAACCTTCAGTTCCATTAAGTAAAGTAATTTTTGAATCACCTATTAAAAACTTATATGTTGATTCCCCTTTAACTGGTTACAGTATTCCAACTTTAGTAAATGTCAATCCATATCTTGGAAACCTTCAACTTCCAGTAACTTACTATTCAGGTTTTCCTTCAAATTTGTCTCAAGCATTCCCAAATTTACAATATTTAGCCATCTATGTAAATAATGATATGAATCAAAATAATTACCACAACTTTTCCATTTCAAACATTGGAGTTTTTAAAAATTTAAAAGGTTTGGATATTGAATTTACTGATAGTGATAATCCTCAAGAGTTTTCAATTCATTCATTCTTATCAAATGTTCCAATAATTGATAATTTATATATTTATGGTCAAGGTGTAACTATTGACCCATCAGTTGGTATTATTGATCTTTCATACATTAATCCTAAAACTTTTTTAAAAATGTAGGTAATAATTAATATACTTACAAAAAAAAAAAAAAAATACCTTTAACAACAATTTAAATTTTTTAAAAATAAAATTAGACAAATTCAACAAACTTCATTATTAAACAATTGTAAAGGCATTATTTTAAAATCACCAAAAAAAGCTTCTTTCAATTCTTACTATAATACATTTTCATATGAATGTATTGATTTCTCAAACATTGCTGATTTTTCTGATTATTATAATGATTATGAACAATATTTACCAAATATTGATAATGCTCCATTACTCACTGGAGTTGACATATATCAGTCTGTTGTAAGTTTATCTTTACTTAGGTTATAATTAATTTTAAATTTATTTTATTATAAAAAAAATGTAGTTTAATTTAACACTTTTAAATTTTTTTTTTTAATTTTTTAAAAAGGTTGTAGGTGATATTCCTGAATCATATTGTAGAATAAATTATTTGTCTCTATACTATAACCAACTCAATGGAACAGTACCATCATGTATTCAATGTCTTGGTGGTGTCAAAGGTGGTGACATAGTATTACCAAATCCATTTTTAAATTTCAATAAAACTACTGAACCATATTGCCCAACTTTCAAAATTGATGAAAATTATACACACTTAGTAGCAACTGATGGAACTGAAAAATTAATAATTACTGGTACTAATTTAGGTTGGGATGGAAATGATATAACACCAATTATCGCAAATTCAAAATTAGGTATTACCATTCCAAAGGGTGTTGGTACAAATAAGAGCATTACTGTAACTTTCCAAAATGGTGAACAAAGAACATTTAATTATAGTTACGTTCCTCCTTTTATTAAATCATATGGTTTTTTGGAATTAGACGGTCATAAATATTTCACAATAAATGGTACTGGTTTCGATTTTGTGGATTCAAATAACATCACTATTAATGATCAACAAATTACATTTGATAATGCAATGGGAGGAGGTGATAATGATGGTTTGATAATATTCCCTATTGATGAATTACCAAATTTTGCTACTGAGAGTAAATTTACAGTATCTGCACTTGTAGGAGGTCAAAGTTCAAATGAAGTTACATTTTATTATTTCAACTCAATCAATATTACTGAAGAGAAATTAGTTTTAAATAATACAGGTGGTTCAGTAGATATTAATGGTTCATTTGGTACTAATAATACATCATTAGTTTCAGTCTCAATCAATGGTACCAATTGTTTAGTTACATCATACACAAACTCAAAATTAACAATTACATATCCATCAAATCAAGTTGGAGATAATTATGTTTTAACTTTGAATGTTGGTGGTTATGCAGTTAATCTTGTTGTTGAATACATTGAAGGCGGTGAAACTCCAACACCATCAACAACACCATCAACAACACCATCAACAACTCCAAGTTCAACACCAACCCAATCACCTGATGATGATGGATCAACATCTTCAACACTATCAACATCTTTTTATTTGATTACCTTGTTATTTTTAATTCAACAATTTATTTAAAATGTGATTTTAAGTGTAATAAAAGGAAATTATCATTATTTCAAACAAAAGCCAAATCAATTAATTTATTTTATGTAAGCCTTATAATTTTAATGGTAGTTTATAAACAGTTTTAACATCTTTATTTTTTATAATTTTTTTTAGTTGTTGAATTATATACATATTATGATGACTTGATTATGTACTATTATTATTATTTCTAGTTAATGGGTTACTTTTACCTTTTATTTAAAATACCACTTTTAGTTTTTGCTAAAATATCACTATTACAACTACTACTAATTTGATTATTAATTAAAAATAAAAGTACTAATTTACACAAAGTTCAATTGGATCTAATGATTTCGATAGATGATTTAAATTTACAAGATAACACATTTCCATTGGTTATCAATTATATTTTATAATTGTAAATAGAACTTGTGGCGACTGTTATTGGTTGTGGTTGTTATGAGTTGTTGTTACTTTTTAATGCTATTACTATTACTTCTATTACTATTACTATTACTATTACTATTACTATTTTTTCCAATTGGTGTTACCATCTAAAGTTAAATTTCTATTGAATCCATAGCCTATATCTAATTTAGTAACTGATTCTAGTTTGAACAACTTATTAACAAATTAAAATAAAGTTTATGAAGTTAAATAATCTGTTGCTGAAGTTGTTGTTTCTTTTGTAGTTCCTTTAGTTGTTGCTGTAGTTGTTGCTTTTGTTGCTGCAGTTGGGTTTGATTGTGTTAGTTTGAAATGGAATTAACATGTAGAGTCGACAACTGAATTATTTGAAGTTAGAACAGATGGGTATTTATCTGGTTATGTTGCTTTGATCAATAATTAACTACTTATGAATGATTGAAATTCACCATCAATATTGATGACTGTTGAAGACACGATTGGTAATGTAATTGACACATTCATTTACCGATATCACTTGGTAGTTTGAATCAATCCCAACATAGTTCCGATTCCCTAGAATGGTAATAAACTAAGGCTTTGGTTATCAAGTGTCCTGAAACATGATTTAATAATTGAGCCATCTGAAGTTTGAGAGAATGGCGAATCTGATGATCTGGAATTTTTGCCTCAATACAATATTCACTTGGTGGAACATCTTTGAATTGATAATTTCCATCTGGACCTGTTGTAGTTCCTTTAGTTGTTGCTGAAGTTGTTGATAAAATAACTTTACTATATTTATTGGCAAGTTGTAATTCAATACTTGGCGAATCATCACTACATTTACCTGTATTGAATCTAAACATTATCACCAACATTGAATAATGAAATTCTGGACTGTTGGTTACTGCAATACATCCTATTGGAGTTGTTGTTGTTGTTGTTGCAATGATACAACAATATCCTGCTAATGGATTATCAAAGATAGTTGCCATCAGGATCTGTTTATTGTGTTTGTATTTGGTGACTATAATGTACACATTATTATTAAAAGATTGAAAATCTTGATTTTTACCGATCACTAGCGATGATGCTGCATTAACACTACCAAATCTAATACAATGTCATTGAATTTGATTTTGAAAAATTTGCTAAAATCTGACCTCTCTACCACCTGAACCATTACAAATATCCACTATTTTCTCTTCTTATACACAACCAATACTATTTCCATCAACAGAATTTAAACTTGTTGATGCTGCTGTGCTGCTGTGTTTTTGTTGTTATTGTTGTTATTGTTGTTGTTGTTGCTTTTGCTTGTGCTTCTGTTACTAATAAATTTGTAATAATTGGCACAAAGGAAATTATCACCAATGTCAATATTATTGATTAACAATTGAAAAGGGATCTCTAGCCCTACATAATGGCAAGTATAATGGATGGAACAAAAAGTACGATATACCCAGAACGACTAACAGAATCAACGGCGGCACAACTAATTTCCAACTTTTTGTTTTAGTTTACATCGTGGATGAACATAGTTTAACTCTGGTGGATTATTAAAGAAACCAACCAATGGATGTATACATTGATACAACTGACAGCGACTGGATTTGAATATCAAGCATTCAATTGCAAATGTTTTGATTGGTGATAATTTGAATGGTTACTAGAGAATGGATTTAAACTACTAAAAACATTTACTTGGATATAAATAGTTGAGTAGATTGACTTATCAAAAACATTCAATAAACATTCATAAAAATTCTTTTTTTTCTTTTGAATCTTTATCTATATTAAAATTGAAAATAAAAAAAAAAATGGGAAAATGAAAAAATAGAAAAAAAAAAAAAAATAATAAAAATTAGAGTTGTGGGAAATCACCAGATTTCAAAAAAATAAAAAAAAAAAAAAAAAAAAAAAAAAAAAAATAAAAATAAAAATAAAAATAAAAAAATAGTGATATTACCTTAACTGTTTTTTTATTTGATTTTAATTTAAATTGTCCTCATCGGATTGAAAACAATCCCGCTCCTCTTTTTTTTTTTTTTTTTTTTTTTCAATTTTTTTTTTTTTTTTGAAATATGGTGATTTCCCACAACTCTATTAAAAAAAAAAACAAAAAAATAATAATTTAATAAACTTTATTTGTTTTTATTTAAAATCAAAAAGTTAGGGCATGTTATTTTTTTTTCGCTCAGTGATTAAAACAAATTATTGTGGGGGAAAGTTGGCACAAGGCTACACAAAAAAAAAAGAAAAAAAAATTTTTTTTTTTTTTTTTTTTCACTCCTCGATTGCTTTAATTTTTCTTTGAACACCTCCAATTTTTTAAGGGGAGTTGCCCAGAAAATAAAAAAATAAAAGTAAAAAAAAAGGCCACAAACCCGCATAAATACTTTTTTTTTTTATTTTAATTTTAATTTTATATTTTAATTATTGTAATATTATTATTTTATCGGTGATTATTTTAATTTTTTTTACAAACCTAAGCTTTTTTTATTTTTTTTTTGGATACTTTCATACTTAGATTTTTTTTTTTTTTTTTAGCTTGGTCGATTCGAATTTTTCTTTGAACATCATTTTTTTTTTTTTCATTTTATTATTATTTATTTTATTTTATTTTATTTTTTTTTTTTTTGATAAAATTATAAAAAAAGTCATTGATTACTTTTTTTTTGAAGAGTTAAGAAAAAGAATCTTGGTTGGCTTTCAAGTTTTTTTTTTTAGATTTTTTTTTTTTTTTAAATTTATTATAAAGGTTGGAAATTTTTTTTTTATTTTAATTTTTTTATTTTATATTTTCATTATTGTAGTAAAAATAAAAAATGAAAATAATTTTAACATTATCAATTTTTTTAATTTGTTTTTTACAACTTGGACAATCAGTTATTGATCCATCTCAAAATGAGGTCATGTCAGATTTACTATTTAATTTGTACGGTTATGATAAGAGTCTAGATCCATGTAACAGCAATTCTGTTGAATGTGATGATATCAATTCAACAAGTACCATCAAAACTGTTATATCTTTAAATTTACCTACTCCCTTACAAGAATATGTAATCACTCAAGATTTAACTCCACTCCAAAATTTAACCTATATGGAATTATATGAAAAAATTTATTTAACTTTATCCTTTTTTAAAAATATAAATAAATTAACTCAACTTGAAACAATGTTAGTAAAAAAAAACAATAAAAAAAAAATAAAAAATAAAAAAAAATTATATTAATATAAAAACTAATTAAAAATTAAAATAATAGAGTTACATTATCTTTTAATGTAACAATTCCAGATGATACAATTTTCCCAGCAAGTTTAGAAACATTTAGTATTTATAAACCATCAGTTCCATTAAGCATAGCAATTTTTGGATCAAATATTAAAAACTTATATGTAAATTCCCCTTTAACTGGTTACAGTATTCCAACTTTAATAAATGTCAATCCATATCTTGAAAACCTTCAACTCCCAGTAACTTACTATTCAGGTTTTCCTTCAAATATATCACTAGCATTCCCAAATTTACAATATTTAACCATCTATGTAAATAATGATATGGACCAAAATAATTACCACAACTTTTCCATTTCAAACATTGGAGTTTTTAAAAATTTAAAAGGTTTGGATATTGAATTTACTGATAGTTATAATCCTCAAGAGTTTTCAATTAATTCATTCTTATCAAATGTTCCAGTAATTGATAGTTTATATATTTATGGTCAAGGTGTAACCATTGACCCATCAGTTGGTATTATTGATCTTTCATACGTTAAGTCTAAAAAATTTTTAAGCATGTAGGTAGTAATATTCTTACAAAATTTTTTTTAAATAATATTCACTTTTATTAACAATGTTAAAAATTAAAAAAAAAAATTTAGTAATATCCAAGAAAGTTCATTATTAAACAATTGTAAAGGTAAAAGTTTTAAATCACCAAAAAAAGCTTATTTCCGTTCTAATTATAATACATTTTCATATGCATGTATTGATTTTTCAAATCTTGCTTATTTTTATGATTATTATAATGAATATGAACAATATTTACCAAATATTGATAATGCTCCATTACTCAATGAAATTTACATATCCGAATCTGTTGTAAGTGAATATATTTAACTTTAAATTAATTCGGAAAAAATATTATTTAATTTAACACTTTTAAATTTTTTATTTTTATTTTTTTAAAAAGGTTGTCGGTGATATTCCTGAATCATATTGTAGAATAAATTATTTGGGTTTAAACTATAACCAACTCAATGGAACAGCACCATCATGTATTCTATGTCTTGGTGGTAACAGAGGTGGTGACATAGTATTACCAAATCCATTATTAAATTTCAATAAAACTTCTGAACCATATTGCCCAACTTTCAAAATCGATCAAAATTATACAAATTTAGTAGCAACTGATGGAATTGGAAAATTAATAATTACTGGTACTAATTTAGGTTGGTATGGAAATGATATAACACCAATTACCGCAAATTCAAAATTAGCCATTACCATTCCAAAGGGTGTTGGTACAAATAAGAGTATTACTGTTACTTTCCAAAATGGTGAACAAAGAACATTTAATTATAGTTACGTTCCTCCTTTCATTAAATCTTATGGTTTTTTGGAATTAGACAGTAATAAATATTTGACAATAAATGGTACTGGTTTCGATTTTGAGAACCCTAATATCATCACTATTAATGGTCAACAAATTACATTTTCTATTGCATTGGGAGGAGGTGATAATGATGGTTTGATAGCATTGCCTATTGATGAATTACCAAATTTTGATAGTGAGACTAAATTTACAGTATCTACACTTGTAGGAGGTCAAAGTTCAAATGAAGTTACATTTTATTATTTCAACTCAATCAATATTACTGAAGAGAAATTAGTTTTAAATAATACAGGTGGTTCAGTAGATATTAATGGTTCATTTGGTACAAATAATATATCATTAGTTTCAATCTCAATCAATGGTACCAATTGTTTAGTTACATCATACACAAACTCAAAATTAACAATTCAATATCCATCGAAACAAGTTGGTGATAATTATGTTTTAACTTTGAATGTTGGTGGTTATGCAGTTAATCTTGTTGTTGAATACATTGAAGGCGGTGAAACTCCAACACCATCAACAACACCATCAACAACACCATCAACAACACCATCAACAACTCCAAGTTCAACACCAACTCAATCACCTGGTGATGATGGATCAACATCTTCAACATTATCAATTTCATTTTATTTAATTACTTTGTTATTATTAACACAACAATTTATTTAATAATTAAAATAAATTTTCTTGATTTATACAAATCTATTTTTAGATTTTTTTTTTTTTTTTTTTTTTTTTTTTTTTTTATTATACCTAATTTTAAACAGTTGTTTAATTGTTTTAAAAATAACAATGGTCAAGTGATTATTTGTTTAGTATGATTGATTAATATATTATTTAAGTAATATGAATAATAATTTCAAATTAACTTAATAAATGATAATAATATTTTAAATAAAAAAAAGTAAAAATAAAGAAATTTATATTTTAATTTAATAAAGTTAACAATGAATTAAATTTTTTATTTATTTATTTTTATATTTATTTATTTATGTAATCTGAAGTGATTTGAGGCTACGGTTTATCAGTAGTTGTGGTGGTGATTGTGTTGTTGATATGTTTCTTTGTTGTGCTTGTGCTTCTGTTACTAATGATATTTATTTCTAAACAATCAAATAACTGTTTGAAAATAGTTTTTTTTTTATTGTTTTGGTAAATTAATAGTTTTTAATTATAAAAGAAAAAAAAAAATTTTTAGTGCCATTTCAGTGTGAAAACTCACTACCTTAAAGACAGCGAAATTTCAAAATAGTCCGAAAAAAAAAAAAAAAAAAAAAAATTTTTAATTCAAAATAAATAAAAGTGTTTTGGTATACTAAAAAATAAAAAAATAAACCAAACAATGTTTATTTCATATATACATATAGGTGGTTGATGGGATTAGAAAAATCTAAAAAAAAAATTAAATAAAAAATTAAAAAGGATATTATCAATAAAATTAACAAAACACAAAAATAAAATTAATTAAACAAATTTTTTTTTTTTTTTTTTTTAATAATATTTCATATAATTTTTTTTTGAAGAATTAAGAAAAAAAATCTATTCTCAATGTAAGTAAAAAAAAAAAAAATAATGGGGTAGAGAGTCTTGATTTATATTTGTTTATTTATTTATTTATTTATTTATTTATTTATTTATTTATTTATTTATTTATTTATTTATTTATTTATTTATTTATTTATTTATTTTTTTATTCATGCTAAAATTAATATGGGACAAGTTACAATACATAAAAAAAAAAAAACCCCTAAATAATGTTTTATTTGTTTTTTTTCTTTTTCATAGAAAGGGTGATTAACATTTAAAATTCTTATGATTTTGGTATTTTTTTTAATTCGTTTGATGGTTAGAATCTGAATTTTTTTTTTTTTTTTTTTTGTTTTATGGTGCTGTAAAAAATTGTGTGATTTGGGAATATGATCAAAAAAAAAAAAAAAAAAATTATATTATATTAAAAAAATTAATCCCAAAAATATCTTTACTTGTATGCTGTAAAAAAAAAAACAATTTTTCAAATTCCAAAAGACATAAATCATTTTGCTAATTTTATAAAAAGTTTTTTCTTTTTTGACTTTTTTTCTGACACCAAGGATATTTGTGAAAATTTTCTATTATTTATATGTTTAAAAAAAACTTTCTCAGAATGATGGTCGTAATCTTTCAGATTTTTTTTTTTTTTTTTTTTTTTTTTTTTTAAAACATTTTAATGGTCATTATTTTTGCTAATTTTATGAAATTGATTTTTTTTTTTTTTTTTTTTTTTGAAAACCAAGGATATCTTCAAAAAACAAAACTTTCTCAAAATGTTTGAATCAGTTTTTAGATTTTTTTTTTTTTTTTTTTAAAAAATATAAATACTTTTTTTTTTTTTCAAAAAAATTATTATTTTCATTATTACAATATCGTTTTTTAAAAATAAAAAAATGAAAATAATTTTAACATTATCAATTTTTTTAATTTGTTTTTTACAACTTGGACAATCAGTTATTGATCCATCCCAAAAAGATGTAATGTCAGATTTATTGTTTAATATGTACGGTTATAGTCTGGGTCTAGACCCATGTCAAAATTTATTTGTTATATGTAAAAACATCAATTCAACAAGTACCTTTCAAACTGTTACAAATTTAAATTTAGGAACTCCAACACAAGAATATGTAATCACTCAAGATTTATCTCCACTCCAAAATTTAACCGTTTTTGAATTATATAGCAGTATTTATCTAAGTTCATCTTTTTTTAATTATGTTAATAAATTTACTAAACTCAAAGAAATGTAAGTAAAAATAATAAAAAAAATAAGAACTTTAAAATACAAAACCTATAATGACCCAAAAAAAAAAAAAAAAAAAAAAAAAAAAAAAAAAAAAAAAAAAAAAAAAAAAAAAAAAAATTTAATATAAAAACTAATAATTATTTAAAAATAATAGATATTTACAATCATTTAATGTAACAATTCCAGATGATACAATTTTCCCAGCAAGTTTAGAAAGATTTACTATTTATAATCCTTCAGTTCCTTTAGGTAGAGCAACTTTTGAATCAAATATTAAAAATATATTTATTAATTCTCCTTTAATTGGTTTCAGTCTTCCAACTTTAATAAATGTCAATCCATATCTTGAATATCTTTCACTTCCAGTAACTTTCTATTCAGGTTTTCCTTCAAATCTATCTCAAGTATTCACAAATTTACTTACTTTGCAAATTCGAGTATTTAATGATATGAATGAAAATAATTACAAAAACTTTTCCATTTCAAACAATGGAATTTTTAAAAATTTAAAAGATTTAGAAATTGAATTTACTGATAGTGATAATCCTCAAGAGTTTTCAATTCATTCATTCTTATCAAATGTTCCAGTAATTGATTATATATATATTTATGGTCAAGGTGTAACTATTGACCCATCAGTTGGTATTTTAGATTTATCATACATTAAAGCTGATAATTTGTATTTGTATGCAGTAATATAATCATAAAAAAACAAAATAATTAAAATAATATTTACCTTTATTAACAACAATTTAAATTTTAAATTTTTTTTTTTTTAGTAATATTGATTCAAGTTCAATATTAAACAATTGTAAAGGCACTTGTATTAAATTCCCTAAATATTCCACTTTTGATTCATATTATTGCAAATTTTCATATGATGCTATTGATTTCTCAAATCTCCTACGTTTCTATGATAACAATAATGATTATGAACAAAATTTACCAAATATTGATAATGCTCCATTACTCAATGAAATTTCAATATCCTCTTCTATTGTAAGTATTGAACTATAAATTTATTTCATTAAAAAAAGTAATAAATTTAACATTTTTAAATTTTTATATTTATCTTAAAAAGGTTGTCGGTGATATTCCTGAATCATATTGTAGAATAAATAACTTATTCCTACGTAATAATGAACTCAATGGAACAGTACCATCATGTATTATATGTCTTGGTGGCAACAAAGGTGGTGGTATGGTTTTACCAAATCCATTATTAAATTTCAATATAACTTCTGAACCATATTGCCCAAATTTCAAAATTGATGAAAACTATACAAATTTATTACCAACTGATGGAACTGGAAATATAATAATTACTGGTACTAATTTAGGTTGGGCGGAAGGATATGGTTTAACACCAATTATCGCAAATTCAAAATTAGCTATTACCATTCCAAAGGGTGTTGGTACAAATAAGAACATTACTGTAACTTTCCAAAATGGTGAACAGGGAACATTTTATTATAGTTACATTCCTCCTTTCATTAAATCTTACGCAATTATAGAGCTTTTCGGTCAGAAATTTTTCACAATAAATGGTACTGGTTTCAATTATCAGAATTCTAATAACATCACTATTAATGATCAACAATTTACATTTATTAATGCATTGGGAGGAGGTGATAATGATGGTTTGACAGGATGGTATTTTTTTGATATACCAAATTTTGCTACTGAGAGTAATTTTACAGTATCTGCACTTGTAGGTGGTCAAAGTTCAAATGAAGTTACATTTTATTATTTCAACTCAATCAATATTACTGAAGAGAAATTAGTTTTAAATAATACAGGTGGTTCAGTAGATATTAATGGTTCATTTGGTACTAATAATACATCATTAGTTTCAGTCTCAATCAATGGTACCAATTGTTTAGTTACATCATACACAAACTCAAAATTAACAATTACATATCCATCAAATCAAGTTGGAGATAATTATGTTTTAACTTTGAATGTTGGTGGTTATGCAGTTAATCTTGTTGTTGAATACATTGAAGGCGGTGAAACTCCAACACCATCAACAACACCATCAACAACACCATCAACAACACCATCAACAACACCATCAATAACACCATCAACAACTCCATCAACAACTCCAAGTTCAACACCAACCCAATCACCTGGTGATGATGGATCAACATCTTCAACATTATCAATTTCATTTTATTTAATTACTTTGTTATTATTAATTCAACAATTTATTTAATAATTAAAAAAAATCACTCTTTTCGACAGTCAATAAGAAGTTTAAAGGGATACATTAAAACTTTGAATTCCAATTTTTTTTTTTTAATAATTAATAAAAAAAAAAAAATAATTTATATCCACCTTATATCTATTCCATATTTTTTAAAAAAAATGTATTTAAGTTTTATATAATTTAATGCCAGGATCAAATGGTGTGTCATTTGTGTTTTTTAAAAAAAAAAATAATAAAATCAAATAATCAAAAATAAATCAGTTTCTCTTGGAGGCACTTTTTCCCATATTGCGTCAAAAATAAAAAAAAAAATTTAACTGTTTTTATTCTATTTAAATTATAAAAATGTATGTTACTTTTTTTGGTGCTTTAATAAATAAGAATTTTTTAAAAATATAAATTGAATTTGGATGGGATTATTATTTTTTTCCTTCCAAATATTCACTATTTTTTATTTTTATTTTTAAAATTTATTAGTTTAATTTTTTTTTTTTAAAATTTGTTAAAGTATTATTTTATTTTATTTTTTTTTATGTTTTGTTTTCTTTTTTGTGTTTGTGTTTGTGTTTGAGTTATTGTTTTTGTTATTGTTATTATTTATTTATTTGTTTTTATTTTTTTATTTTTATTTTTATTTTTTTTTTTATATTAACTTTAAAATCAGTAATGTTAAATGGATGGTCCCAAACAAAGATTACTTCATACATTTTATTAACAAATATAAAAAATCAAATAACTTTTCAAAATAATTCAAAAAAAAAAAAAAAAAAAAAAAAAAAAAAAAAATATATATATATATATATTTATTTATTTATGCACGAATTATTTAGTTGATAAATTATCTATAAAAGATATTAATATTTTTTTTTTTTTTTTTATTTTTATTTTATTTTTATTTTTTTTTTTTTTTGTTTTTTTTAGAAAACTAAACTTTATTGCCAGTGTCAAATATTTCATGCAAAAATTAAAAAATCCTGGCTCCACAAAAAAAAAATTGGAAAAGACACAAATCTTTTGCGAATTTTATAAAATGTTTTTGGGGCTTTTTTTTTAAAAAAATGATCGAGGATATTTGTGAAAATTTTCTTGAAACAAAAAAAAAAACTTTCTCAGAATGATTGGGTAAGGTTTTTTAGATTTTTTTTTATATTTTTAAAATACTTTTTTTTTTTTTTTAAAAAAATTATCATAATTTCTTTTTTTTTTAAAAATTATTATTTATTTTCATTAATATTTTTTATAAAAAAAAAAAAAAAATGAAAATAATTTTAACATTATCAATTTTTTTAATTTGTTTTTTACAACTTGGGCAATCAATTATTGATCCATCCCAAAAAGATGTAATGTCAGATTTATTGTTTAATATGTACGGTTATAGTAAGGGTCTAGATCCATGTGATAATTCAGCATATGTTATATGTGATTATATCAATTCAACAAGCACCTTTAAAACTGTTAAAGAGTTACACCTAGGTACTCCCTTACAAGAATATGTAATCACTCAAGATTTATCCCCACTCCAAAATTTAACCTATTTGCAATTAAATTATAATAATATTTATTTAAGTTCTTCTTTTTTTAATTATGTTAATAAATTTTCTCAACTTTTGAGAATGTATGTAAAAATAAAAAAATATAATAAAGAATTTTAATACAAAACCAACAATCACCCCAAAAAAAAAAAAAAAAAAAAAAAAAAAAAAAAAAAATTTAAAATATAAAAACTAATAATTTTTTAAAAATAATAGATATTTAGGATCCTATAATGAAACAATTCCAGATGATACAATTTTCCCAGCAAGTTTAGAATCATTTTTAATTTATAATCCTTCAGCTCCTTTAGGTAGAGCAATTTTTGAATCAACTATTAAAAATATATTTATTTACTCTCCTTTAACTGGTTTCAGTTATCCAACTTTAATAAATGTCAATCCATATCTTGAATATCTTGCACTTCCAGTAACTTTCTATTCAGGTTTTCCTTCAAATATATCTCGAGTATTCACAAATTTAAATAAATTGGAAATTCGAGTATTTAATGATATGAATGAAAATAATTACAAAAACTTCTCCATTTCAAACATTGGAGTTTTCAAAAATTTAAAAGGTTTAGATTTTGAATTTAATGATGGTGATAATTCTCAAGAGTTATATATTCATTCATTCTTATCAAATGTTCCATTTATTAATTATATATATATATATGGTCTAGGTGCAACTATTGACCCATCTGCCGGTATTTTAGATCTTTCATACATTAAAGCTGATAATAATTTCGAATTGTATGCAGTAATATAATTAAAAAACAAAATAATTAAATAATATTTACCTTTATTAACAACAATTTAAATTTTAAAAAAAAAAAAAAAAAAAAAAAAAAAAAAAAAAAATTTAGAGAAATTGATTCAAGTTCAATATTAAACAATTGTAAAGGCACTTGTATTAAATTTCCTAAATATTCATCATTCAATTCATATTATTGCGCATTTTCATATAATGCTATTGATTTTTCAAATCTCGTATATTTCAAAGATCTTTATAATGAGCATGAACAAAATTTACCAAATATTGATAATGCTCCATTACTTGATGAAATTTACATATCCTATTCTGTTGTAAGTATTGTTAACTATAACTTTATTTTATTAAAAAAAAAGTAATTAATTTAACATTTTAAATTTTATTTTATTTTAAAAAGGTTGTCGGTGATATTCCTGAATCATATTGTAGGTTAAATAAATTAAACCTACGTAATAATGAACTCGATGGAACAGTGCCATCATGTATTCAATGTCTTGGTGGTGTCAAAGGTGGTGATATAGTTTTACCAAATCCACTATTAAATTTCAATAAAACTTCTGAACCATATTGCCCAAATTTCAAAATTGATCAAAATTATACAAATTTAGTAGCAACTGATGGAACTGGAAAAATAATAATTACTGGTACAAATTTAGGTTGGGATGGAAATGGTTTAACACCAATTATCGCAAATTCAAAATTAGCTATTACCATTCCAAAGGGTGTTGGTACAAATAAGAGCATTAATGTAACTTTCCAAAATGGTGAACTAAGAACATTTAATTATAGTTACATTCCTCCTTTCATTAAATCTTACGCTATTATAGAGCTTTTCGGTCAGAAATATTTCACAATAAATGGTACTGGTTTCGATTTTAATGATTCTAATAACATCACTATTAATGGTCAACAAATTACATTTTTTAATGCATTGGGAGGAGGTGATAATGATGGTATGATAGAATTGTATTTTATTGAATTACCAAATTTGGCTACTGAGAGTAATTTTACAGTATCTGCACTTGTAGGTGGTCAAAGTTCAAATGAAGTTACATTTTATTATTTCAACTCAATCAATATTACTGAAGAGAAATTAGTTTTAAATAATACAGGTGGTTCAGTAGATATTAATGGTTTATTCGGTACTAATAATACATCATTAGTTTCAGTCTCAATCAATGGTATCAATTGTTTAGTTACATCATACACAAACTCAAAATTAACAATTCAATATCCATCGAATCAAGTTGGTGATAATTATGTTTTAACTTTGAATGTTGGTGGTTATGCAGTTAATCTTGTTGTTGAATACATTGAAGGCGGTGAAACTCCAACACCATCAACAACACCATCAACAACTCCATCAACAACACCATCAACAACACCATCAATAACACCATCAACAACACCATCAACAACACCATCAACAACTCCAAGTTCAGCACCAACTCAATCACCTGGTGATGATGGATCAACATCTTCAACATTATCAATTTCATTTTATTTAATTACTTTGTTATTATTAACTCAACAATTAATTTAATAATTAAAAATAAATAAATAAATAAATAAAAAAATCACTCATTTCGACAGTCAACAAGAAGTTAAAAGGAATATTAAAACCTTAAATTTTTTTTTTTTTTATTTGCAAACTCTTTGAGCAAGTGATTATTTGTTTAGTATATGATTGATTAATTTATTATTTAAGTAATATGAATATTTTTTTTTAAAATTTAGAAAAAGTGATTGATTTATTATTATATTAAATCATTTATATTAATTAAATAATAAATGATTACTTTTAAAAAAAATTTTTTTTTTTTTTATTCAATTTAATTTAAGCAATTTTTGTTTGCTTTTTGCCGCCTTAAACAAATTAAAAATGAATTTGGGTCAAAAATTAAATATATACTTTTCAAATTATCTTAATAAATGATAATAATATTTTTAATAAAAAAGGTAAAAATAAAGAAATTTATGTTTTAATTAATATTAACAAAGTTAACAATGAATTAAATTTTTAATTTATTTATTTTTTTTTTTGGTGTTTATACTGTAGCTGTGGTGTGTTTGAGTGTTCTACTGGTTATTTTGTTTGTGTATTTGGTGAGTGTTGTTGATGCTGTGATATTATTAAAAGATTGAAAATCTTGATTTTTACCAATCATTGATGCTGCATTTTGCTAAAATTTGACCTCTCTACCACCTAAACCATTACTAATATCTACTTTTTTATCTTCTTATACCACAACTAATACTATTTCCATCAACAGAATTTAAACTTGATAAACTTGTTGAATGGTTGTTGATTTTACTGTTGTTGTTGCTGTTGTTGTGTTGTTGTTGTTGTAGTATTTTTATTATTATTTGCCAAGTATAAATCCTTTTGAATTGATATTAATAGTCTTATTGTTCCACGATAATTGGCAGTAGGGTATTTGACTATAATCAGAATGCTAAATTTTTTGTCATAAAACAGGTGGAAATAGTGGTGGTGTTGCTTGTGCTTCTGTTACAAATAAATTTGTAATAATTAGAACAAAGGAAATTATCACCAATATTAGTTTACATTAGCCTTGAGAAGGTGGATCACTAGTTCTACATAATGGATGAATGGAATAAAAAGTATGACCCAGAACGACTAACAGAATCAACAAATTACATTTTATCAAGCATTGGGAGGAGGTGATAATGATGGTATGATAGCATTACCTTTTGATGAATTACCAAATTTTGCTACTGAGAGTAATTTTACAGTATCTGCACTTGTAGGTGGTCAAAGTTCAAATGAAGTTACATTTTATTATTTCAATTCAATAAATATTACTGAAGAAAAATTAGTTTTAAATAATACAGGTGGTTCGGTAGATATTAATGTTTTATTTGGTACTAATAATATATCATTCTCAATCAATGGTACCAATTGTTTAGTTACATCATACACAAACTCAAAATTAACAATAGAATATCCATCGAAACAAGTTGGTGATAATTATGTTTTAATTTTGAATGTTGGTGGTTATGCAGTTAATCTTGTTGTTGAATACATTGAAGGTGGTGAAACTCCAACACCATCAACAACACCATCAACAACTCCAAGTTCAACACCAACCCAATCGTCTGATGATGATGGATCAACATCTTCAACATTATCAATTTCATTTTATTTAATTAATTTGTTATTATTAAATGAAGGATTTATTTGATTTTTTAATAAAAATACAAAAAAAAAAAAAAACTTCAATAAAAATAATAAAATAATCCTAAATAATATTTTATTTGTTTATTATTTCTTATTTTTAAATTGCTTTTTTTTTTTTGATTATAGACTTTTATAATATTTGAAAAATTCTAAAAAAAAAAAACTAATTTCCTATCCTGACAATGTTGACAAAATAAATTGAAAGTGAAACTCTATCTTAACTCTAACCTAAACACTATCAATAACTCCAAGTTCAACACCAATTCAATCTATTTATCAACATCTTTAACATTGTCAATTTCATTTTATTTAATTCAAATAATTAAATATTTTTTAAAAAAAAAAATAACAATAATAATAGAAATAAATAAAAAAAATAATAATCAACTAAAATAATAATATTTATCTTTTATTTGTTTATTTATTTTTTATTTTTTATTTTTTATTTTTTAATTTTTAGTTTTATTTTTTATTTCTTTATTTTAATTTTTTTTTTTTTTTTTTTTTTTTTTTTTTTTTTTTTTTTCAGATATTTACCAGCGATAAAGTGTTTATTTTAATTTTAAAAAAGAATTTTGCATTACATATTTACAACAAAAAGTGATATTCAAGAAAATCAATTTGTTTTTTATTTTTAATCTAATTTTTTTTTTTTTTTTTTAAAAATTCTAAAAATAATTGAGTCTCGTTTTTAATTTTCGTTTTTTTTTTTTTTTACTTTTTTTTAATTTTAAATTTTTTTTTTTTTTTTTTTTTTTTGAAAGAATCCCAATGCCTTAAATTTTTTTTTTGTCATTTTAAATTTTTTTCTTTGTGGTAATCAGAAGAATTGTTTTCGAAGCATACAAATGGAAATTCTCACACAATTTAGTGACGAATAACAAATATAAACAAACATCAAAGAAGATGAATACTGCTTTGGGAAAAGTCCCCGGATCCCAGGATAGAAAGTATCACCCGTAATGGTAATGTCTCTGTTTGCTGGTACCTTGGCAAAGAAGAAATTGTCCAGTGTCTTGTGCACCCAATCTCCGAGTCTTTAGTGCTGCATTCAAAGTCAATGATCGAAGTAATAGGTTAATGCAATTAGGAATTATATTTTTTCTGGTAGCAATTACAAATTGTATTCTATTAGAAATTAATTTCCGTACAGAATGGGGCTTACTCTCACGATTACCACCACCAAACCCCCCCTCCCCCCTGTAAATAAAAAAAAAAAAAAAAAAAAAACAAACAAATCTTGTGTTTCATTATTTATATTTATGTTTTTTAATTTTTTTTTTTTTTTTATTATTGTTTCTATAAAGTTTTATTATTTTTATTTTAAATAAATAGTTTGATTTTTAATTTTTATAATTTCATGTAATTGAGTGGTATCATTAATTAATTGAAGTTCACTTGGAGTTGAATCCAATTCATAATAAAAGTTTAAATGTTCCCAAGTGTCGTTTTCTAAATCTTTTAACCTAATATCCATACTGAGGAGGATATCTTTTAATTCTTTGAATGTTAAAAATGGTGGCATATTAACTAATGGTACAATGAAATAACCATCTTTATCAATTACTAGATTATCTTTTGGTGTTGTTGTTGTTGTTGTTGTATCTCTTATTGGTGGATGTCCAACTGGTATTGATATATCTGCACTATTACTATTATTATCTTTAAATTTTGATCTAAATGGACACACTGGTTGTACAGCAATTTCTTCTCCTTCTTCTTGAACTTTACATTCTAAAAATTTATCAGTCTTTATAAAAAAGTCAAGTCCACCATCCCCTTTTTTATTATATTAATATATGAATAGTATATAAATATATATATTAGTTATAAACTAATTTTAAATGATAATTTATATAAATACATACTAACTACTTGACAACCCCAATTATTTACAGTTTCTTCGGTCTCACTAATTGCAACATTTGAACTAATAGGTGTGAATTCATTTGAGGTGTATGGTGAATTATTATTACTACTACTATTACTATTATTACCTGCTGTTGCTCCTTGACTATATAGATGTTTAAATGGACAACTCATTGGTTTAATTATTATTATTATTATTATTATTATTATTTTTATGTTTAACGCAAATTTCTGAGAATTTTTTTTTTTTTCTTTAATTTCAGCTTTTTCAAAAAAAAAAAAAGTATTTTTTTTTTTTTTTATTATTTTTATTTTTATTTTTATTTTATTTTTTTTTTTTTTTTTTTTTTTTTTTAATATTAATATATGTAAACAAATAAATAAATTAATAAATAAAAAATAATAGGTATCAAATAATTCAATTAATAAATGAATAGTTGCTTGAAACCATTTGATACTACAGGTTTCAATGTATTTTTCAAAAGAGAATTAAAAGAAATTAAGACTGGTATTGATGATATTGATAGTTTTTTAACAGAGCATTTCAAATTGCAAACATTAAAAAGGGAACAATCTTTGCGAGCCATCCACCAACAACAACAACAACAACAACAACAACAACAACAACAACAACAACAACAACAACAGCAACCGCAGCAACCACAGCAACCTCAACCTCAACCTCAACCTAAAACACATTCAAATCAAACGATCCAATTACAACCACCAAATTTAAGAAATCATAATACTGGTAGTAACAATAACAATAATATAAATAATGTAACGATACAGCCTTATCAACCAATTAATCCAGGTGTAATTGAATTGTATGGACCTAGTGGGTCAGGTAAAACAGAGATGGCATTAGAGATATTAGTAAATTCAATCCTACCATCATGTGAACCCTTTAAAGGAAATGAAATTGGTGTTATATATTTTGATAATGATTTCAAATTTGATATTTTAAAATTAGAAATATTATTACAAAAAAAGTATACTCAATGTGTTTTAAAAAATAATAATAAAAACAATAACAATACCATAAACCCATCATCTGAAGAATTTCAACAATTTTTGAAATCCTGTTTATCAAGACTTTATTTAATTCGTTGTAAAGATAGTTTTCAATTTTTAGTTACATTAAATGGTATAAATCAATTTATAAGAAATATTAATAATAATTTAAAGAATAATAATAATAATAAAAATAATAATAATAATAAAAGTGAATACCCTAATGATATAAGTTTAATTATAATTGATAGTATATCAGCATTTTTTTGGATTGACCAAAAAGGTGAACCTTTAAATGTTAAACCAAATTCACTATGGATTGAAGCAATTAAAAAAATATTAAACGATAATATAATTATCGTGGCTACAAAGCAAACGATCTTTTCTTTAAATAACCAAAATAGTTTTAATAATAATAATAATATTAATAATAACTCAGCAATGAACATTGATAATGGGAATTTAAGTTTAAATCAACCAAATATTAATAAATATTTACACATAGACCAACATAGAGAATTTTTAGGTGTAGAATGGACTAAATTAGTAAAATTTAGGAAAATAATAAAGCCTTTAAAATAAATTGATTCATTGTTTCTTTTAATTTCTTTTTTACTTTTTATTCTGGTCTAATTATTTTTTATTTTTTTTTTTTTTTTTTTTTTCCTCAAGATCTTACTATGGTTTTTTTTTTTTAATTTTTTTTTTTTTTTTAAATGTTATTTGTTTTTTTTTTTTATTTTTTTTTTTTTTTATTTTTTTTTATTTTTTTAATATTAATTTAAACTGAATTCTTTCTTAAACAAACATAGCAAAGGTTATGTCTTAATTTTGGTGTACTACATTTTTGACAAATGGTAATGTTGTGAATATTTTCGTGTTTCTTTGAAGAGTTTCTCTTTCTATTTCTTGTATAACTGACTCTCTTTTTTGGTACAGCTGTTAATTCCATTTCACCTTCTTCAGTTGGAATTTCCATTTTATTTTCATTTTCAGTTGATGGTAAGATTTGTTGTTGTTGTGTTGCTTGTTTAAATAATGGTTGTGATGGAATAATACAGTTATTTTGTTTGAATGGTGTGACTGGTGTACTGAATTTTTTACCACCATTAATTAATAATGATCCTAATAAACTTCTTTGCATTTTTATTGTTTTATTTCTTTTTTATTATTATTACTATTTTTTTTTTTTATTTAATTTTTTATGCTGTTTTATAGTATATACAAATTTTTATCAAAAAAAAAAAAAAAAAAATTAAAATTAAAAAGAATAAACGCAGTGGGGTGATGTGTTTTGATCAAAATAAATGAAATAATATTCGAAACGAGTGAAAAAAAAAAATAAAAAAAAAAAAATAAAAAAAAAAAAAAAATAAAAATTTTGAAAAAAAAAAAAAACAAAAAAAAAAAAAATAAATAAATAAAAATATAAAAATTAGAAAATGAAAAAACATTTTTCTAGTTCTTGGATTTTCTTTATTATTAATCATCAATAATATTATTATGTTGTTTCCACATTTCCATTTTTTCTTCTCGACTTTTTCTTATTAATTTATTTCTTTTAACAATTTCCTCAAATGTTAAATCTCTTTTAATATATTTTAGTGGTGCTGACTTAGTGATTGGCCTGCTAGCATTTAATGAAGATATCGTATTTTCATTTTGTTGTTGTCGTAATTGTTGTTGTTGTTGCTGCTGTTGTTGTTGTTGTGGTAATTGTGGTTGTTGTTGTGGTTGCTGTTGTTGTTGTTCTGATTGTTTTTGGCGATTTTGTGATGCACCCTTTTTAAGTGCAGTTGATCTCGGTTTATTTACACTTTTAGTTGGTTGTGGGACATTCTTTTTATTTGAACTATAAAAATTGGTTGATGATGATGATTGATCAAATTTATCCTTTCCACTTTTCTTTGGAATCCATGCTGTATCTTTAAATGTGTCATCATATTCTTGGCTATTTAATTTATTATTTACATTATTATTTTTACTATTACTATTTATATTATTATTATTATTTTGTTGTTCTTTTTCTTCTTCATCATCTTCTTCTTCTTTAATAGTATCAAAATTATTTTTATTGAAAACTTTTGGAATTTTAGATTCATCAACACCACTATTACCACTAATAATATTTTGATCCAAGAAAGAGATGGTTGCAGCACCAGTGGGGGTATAACTATTTTCTTCATCGTCATTGTCATTGTCATTGTCATGAGTCAAACCAATACCAACTTGATCTTCATCAAGTATTTCAAATTCCTCATCACTATCCTCACCAGCGAGTTCTCTTCTTCTTCTTTCTATTTCTCTCTCCTCTTGTTCTTGATTACTATAATAGCTTGTATTGTCATACATTGAGAATTTATGTCCTTGTAATGTAGAATGATCCAATGTTGATGGGATTTGATTGTAATTCATATCAACAGTATCATCAAGATTTTCCGAATCTTGATTCTCTTCTCTTTCTTTTCTCTTTTTAGATTGTCGTTGTGATTGAGATTGGGATTGAGATTGTGATTGAGAAAGGAATTGCTGTGATAAATCTGATTGAGATTGTGAGTAATTTTCAAATGATTCTAAAATAGTATCGTCATATTCCTCATCATCGTTAATTTTTGGTAAACCTTTTTGTTGCGATGATATTTGTTGTTGCTGTTGCTGTTGTTTTTCTTGTGATTGCTGTTTTTCTTGAGATCCTTGTGATTGCTGATACTTTTGCTGCGATGCCTGTGATTGTTGTGATTGCTGTTTTTTTTGTGATTGTTGTTTTTCTTGTGATTGTTGTGATTGATGTTTTTCTTGTGATTGATGTTTTTCTTGTGATTGTTGTTTTTCTTGTGATTGTTGTTTTTCTTGTGATTGTTGTTTTTCTTGTGATTGCTGTCTTTGTTGCGATCCTTGTGATTGTTGATGTTTTTGTAATAGCTGAGATTGCTGGTTTTGTTGTGATCCCTGTGAATGCTGATGTTTCTGTGATACCTGTTGTGTTTGTTGTGATTGCTGGTTTTGTTGTGATTGCTGGTTTTGTTGTGATTGCTGGTTTTGTTGTGATTGTCTTTGGGAAGGTTGTTGTTTTTCTTCTTCTTGTTGATTTTGTTGTTGTTCCTCCTGTTGTTCCTTAAGTTGTTCTTCTTGTTGTTGTTGTTGTTGTTTTTGTTGTTGTTGTTGTTGATTTTCCTTCTCTTGTTGCTCTTGTTGTTGTTGTTGTTGTTTTAATTTATTTTTATGTCTAAAATTTGTTTTATAAATATTGAATTGATATAATTTATTTGGTTGTTCATGTTTTTCCCAATCAGATAAATTATTTAAAGAATCTAATTGATCTTGAGAGATGATAGTTTCATGTTGAGTAATTTGATAATGATGACTATTTGAAACATTTTGAGGAAAGAATTTATTGGAATATTCAGTTGGTGACGAAGCAGTCCAATAGTTTTCATGGCTCATTCTCTTTATGACCTCTTTTAATTTAGTACTTGATGAAATGACACCTTTTAAATTATGAAAATTGATTGGTTCATTTGTTTTATCAATGAATTTAGCATTACCAATGAATAGCTCGAATCCTGAATATTTTGAATTTGGAAATAATACATAACGTTGAACCTCAATGATAAATCCAACCATCTCATGATAGATTTTCCTAGTTCCTTCAGAGACTATTAAATCACGAGCCACTGATGTTGGTAATATTGCAATCATGAAATTTACACCATCTGATACTAAAAATGATGAACCATCTTGATACTCTTTTCTTCGTATACCATCCATATTAATATCTTCTTTTCTATCATAATGTTTAATAATTTGTATAATTGGATAGTCTGGTGCTGTTTGTGTTAATAATGCATCTAATAACCATGGTTGTAAATCATTTTCATTAAATTCTTTATTTTTATTTATATTATTATTACTATTATCTGTTGATTTTGTTGTTGTTGTTGCTCTCGTTGTGGCTATATCTTCTTTTTCTTTTTCTTTTTCTTTTTCATAATATTCACTTTGACTCTCTTCTTTTCCTTTGTGGTGGTGTTGTTGTTGTTGTTTTTTATTAGTTTTATTGTAGTTATTATCTTTCTCATCTTGATTATCATAATCATCATCATCATCACCATCATCACCACCACCTTTTTCAGACATTCTATATTCACCTAAATCATCTTTATCATGTTGAGATGTTGTGATATTGATTTTTTGAGATATATTTGTTAAATCTTGTTTGGATTTATTAATTTGGGTTTGATTTTGTAACTCTTGTGATTTTTCAATTGATTCATATGACATAGAGGTAGTTGATGCTTTCTTTTGCTCCGATTCTATATTCTTAATAGGTGAAAGTGGTGAGGGTAATCGAAATCCTATTTTCTCTTCATTTTGTGATTGTGTTTGTGTTTGTGATTGTGATTCAGATTGTGAAAACTGTACCTCCTGTATTTGTGATTGAGTCTGTGATTGTGATTGTGATTGTGATTGCGGCTTTATTTGAGATTGTGAATCTATTTGTTTATTATTTTTTGGTTTAATTGGTGTTATTTGAGAAAATGTTACAGGTAAAGAATTTCTACTAATGTTACGATTGTTGTTGGCGCTGTTATTAATACCAATATTTGTATTTCTAAAATTTGATGTGTTTAAAATATTTGAAGTATTAAAATTGCTTGTAGTATTATTATTATTGTTATTATTTTTGTTATTAATATTCGTTATATTGAATTGGGACCTAAAAGAATCAAGAAATGAAGGTCTTGGTTTCCTTAATGGCGATTGTGATGATGATGATGATGATGATGGTGGTGATGGTGTTTTGAATGGTGATAATTGAGAAATTGGTGTAGATGAAATACCGCCACCACTAGAACCTAATGATCCAAATATATTTAATTCCCATGGTCTTATTGTTGATGATATATCCAATTCTGTTTCTTCAACTTCAATAAGAGACATCGATAAATTAATTGAGTTATTTAAGCTTGTGTTGTTTTTATTGCTAAATGAGTGATTTAAACTATTCTTAATTTGTTCATTATCATAGTCATCGTAAACATCCTCAATCTCATCAATAATTAAATTTGTTGTATCTATATCACCACTACTTATATCTTCAATATCATCTTGTTGTTCTATATTATTATTATTATCATTATTTTTATTATTATTTTTATTATTATTTTTATTATTTTTATTTCGTCTTTTTGAAGACATTGTTTTTGTTTTTTTCTTATATTAAAGGTTTTAAAACAAAGAGAAATGAACTAATGAACCGAATGAAGTAAATAAAAAAAAAAATAAAAAAAAAAAAAAAAAAGGCGGGGGATGATAAGAAAAAAAAAAATAAAAAATAAAAAAATAAAAAAATAAAATTAAAAAAATAAAATAAAATAAAATAAAATAAAATAAAATAAAAAATGTCAAAAAAAGTATGATTTTAAATATATATATATATTTAATACCTATTATTTAAACTAAAATTGTTTTTTTTATTTATTTATTAAAAAAAAATTTATTAGAAAAAAAAAAAAAAAAAAAAAAAAAAAAAAAAAAGCTTCAAAACTAAAAAAAAAAAGGAAAACGGAAATCAAAAAAATTTAAATAAATTGTTAACACCTTTTTTTTTTTTTTATATTTTATTATTTTATTTAATTTTTAAATCAAAAAAATAAATGAATTAAATCTAGTAATGTCAAATGAATTGGTAACCTTGTTGTAAAATAATTTAAAATACATTTTTTTTTTTTTATTTATTTGTGTGTCTTTTATATATTTTTATTTTTTTTATTTTTATTTTTTTATTTATTTTGAGTCTTTTTTATACTTTTTATTTTTTTTATCTAACCATTTTAAAAATAAAAAAAAAATAAATAACAAAACACTAGTAAATAATTATTTTAATTTGTATTTATTATAAAACTTTTAAAATTCAATATCCATTTTAAGTACTCACATGCAAATTCAATGAGTAATAATTTTAGAGGTCAATAAAAATTTGGGACAACTTCTATCAAGTTTCATTATTTAGAAAAAAATTTATTAATGCCTGGGGAAAAAAAATAAATAAATTAATAAAATAAAATAAAATAAAAATGTCAAAAATAGTATGATTCTAATATTTATTTAATACTTTATTTTGCTTTACCTTGAAATTCACTTCCTTTTTCATTTTAAATCTTTTTTTTATTTTTTTTTATTTTATTTTAGTAATTTATTTATAACTTTTGATAAACGAAAATAAAATTCAAACAAAAAATAAAAATAAAAAATAAAAATTAAAAAAAAATTGTCATCATTTATTTAAACGAGGAATCACCACATAATAATTTTTTTTATTTATTTAAACAAAGAATCACCACATAATAATTTTTCAATTAAATTAAAACAAATCATTGCGCAAAAAAAAAAAAATTTTATTAAAAAGTTATGGGATTAAAAAAGTCACCAAAAGTCACTTTAGTTGGTTATATATATTTTATTTTTTTTTTTTTATTTTTTTTTTTTCATTTTTTTTTTTTTTTATTTTTAGGATTTTTACCAGATCTTTTCAATTAATCACCACACACACCCAGATTAGCAAATATTCAAGAATAAAAAAATTAAAAATAAAAAAATAAATATTTTAATTGAAATGTATAATTAAAAATAATAAAATTAAAAATAAACATTAAAAAAAAAAAAAAAACAAACAATTGCCATGATGATCATCAAATGATTAAATTAATTTCATCATCATCATGGCAATTGTTTTTTTTTTTTTTTTTTTTTTTTTTTTTTCTGGGGTTAAAAAAAAAAGTTAATTAAAGGGAAAAAATAAAAGAATAGAAAATCCTTGATGTCGCCATATGAGGCCAATTGTTTAATTTAATTTAACAATATTAGAAAATAAGAGGTTTGTTATCCACACATCATCATTTGTTGGGATTAAAAAAAAATTAAATGTTGCATGTTATCGTAATCAAAAATATCTTTGTTGAAAAAAAAAAACAATTCAAAATAAAAAAAAAATGAAAAAAAAAAAAAAAATATTATTTATAACCAGAAAGAAATTTTGCTATAAGGTCACATAATAAAATATTAAAATATTAAAATAGTAAAATAATAATAATAATATTAATAGAAAAAAAAAAAAAAAATTTTAAAAATAAATAATTAAATAAAAAAAAAAATAAAAAAAAAAAAAAAAAAAAAAAAAAAAAGAAAAAAAAAAAAAAAAGATACACATTAATTTTATTTATTATTTTTTTTTTTTTTTTCGTTTTTTTTTTTAATTTATTTTTTTTATTTATTTTTTATTTAATTTTTATTTTTTTTAATTTTTATTTTTTTTAATTTTAATTTTTTTTTATTTTTTTTTTATTTTTTTCACAATTCCACAAAAAATAAAAAAAATATTAATAATAACAAAATATAGTAATAATACAAAAAATAATAATAATAAAAAAAAAAAATAATAATAACAATAGATTTAAATAAGTTGACAAGTGTCAATCTTTGATCAATCAGATTATAAAACTACCCAACTTTATTTTTTTTTATTTTTTTTTCACACTCCACCCTCATTCAGATATTTTATATAATTACAGACACCCCCCACACCTCTGCACCCCCATTTTCAACACACATTTAATGTATTATTATAACCTTATAATTCTACAATAGAAATTAATTTCAAAAAAAAAATAATAAAAAAATAAAAATAAATATAAAATATAAATTAAATTAAATTAATATAAAAAAAAAATAAACTTTTTTTTTTTTATTTTTTTTATTTTTTTTTTTTTTCCTCACACTTCACAAACAAAAAAAAAAAAAAACACACGCCCACCTGCCCATATAATTAATATAACACCTATAATATATCACATATAAACTCACCACAATGATGAATCATAGAATTGAGGATATTACATCAAATCCATCGTCACCATCACCAAATTCTCCATTTTCATCTCCACAAGTTTCATTACAACCATCTATAATACAAAATGGATTAAATAGTAATAATAGTTTATTAAATGGGAATAATTTTAATTTAAATGGTAACATTACATCCTCTCCTTCAACATCCTCTTCACCACCAATTTCAACTACAACAACAACCACAACTACAACAACAACAACAGCTACAGCAAAGAAAACAAATAGTAAAGAAAAGAAAAAAACAACAAATAAAGATAATAATAATAATAATAATAATAATAATAGTAATAACCAGCAGCAGCAGCAGCAACAACAACAGCAGCAGCAACAACAACAGCAACAACAACAATACGAAGAAGAAGATGATGATGAAGAGGATGAAGGTGGTGATGATAACACAAAAGTTGGTAAAGGTGAAAAAATGAAAGCGAGAAGGACAAATCAAAATATAGCTAGTAGAAATTATAGACAAAGAAAGAAAGTGTACATAAAAGAAATGGAAGATAAGATAAACTCATTAACATTAGAGAATGATTCATTAAAGAAAGATTTATATAAAATTGGTAATAACCCTTTAGAACTATTAAAATTTTCACAAGAAGTCGTTTTTTTAATGACTCAAATTAGAAGGTTAGTATTTCAAATCGATCAAGCATTAAGAAATAGTGAACCAGATTCATCAATAAAATCATTATTAAATACTTGGCAATCTACAATGGACCAGGCTTCTTCAATAAATGAAAGAGAAATTGAAAGAGTAAGAATTTTTTATTTTTTCCAGGAAAAAAAAAAAAAATTGAAAAAAAAATTGAAAAAAAAACTTCACCAGTGTGGAATACTAATTTATTTTTTTTATACTTTTTATATTTTTAAAAGTTTGTTCATCCATATACACAAGCAAAATTAACAGTTATGGGTTATAAACCTCATACAAATCCATGGACAGATTTTATAAAGACACCAGGACAAGAGGATTGGTGGACGAAATATGCAGAGAAAGCAAATTTATCATCGGATCAATTGGAACAAATTAATAATCTTTGGTTGAGATTTGATGAGGAGGAAAGAGTATTACAAAAGGAGTTGACAGATTTGGATGAATATATAAAGAAATTCTTTTTGACGAAAATCATCATTATGCCAGACACAGAGAAACTAAATGATATCATTTCAAGTTGTTTACCAATACCAGAGAATCATGATGGCGATATTCTTCAAACTAGTGAAGTATTGGAATTCATTTATAACTTGGAGAAGTTGAAACAGAAATTCATTAAAGTTCAACGTTTGACTTGGGATACCAGTAAACAAATGTCAAAATATTTAACGGTACGTCAAGAAGCATTCCTATTGGTATTGGTTCACTCAAACACTAAATACATTCACACCAATATGGATATGACTAATAATCTTTGGAATCAATTGAATCATAGTGCTTTATCGAAAACTCCATCTACTTATTTATTGGGTGGTGTTCATTCTTCATCATCATCATCATCGTCGTCGTCATCGAGTATGAGTTCATCTACAAGTAGAATCTTAAATAATCATGGTATTCCAACACCATTATCATCTTCAAATTCTTCACCATCTTCACTTAGTGCTTCATCCTCGATTGGTGAAAGTATTCATAGTTACTCACAATTACCAAATGTTGTACAACCAATTCAAACTCAACCATCTTCAATGTTTACTCCACTACCTGGTGCAAAACCTTTGAAAAATCAACAACCAATCGATGATTTATTCTTTGGTACTATTCCACTTTCACAAGTTCCATTATCTTTTCAACAAAACAGCAATATGGCTCTGTTTTCAAATTATAGAAATTTCACACAACAACAAGCACAACAACAGCAACAACAACAGCAACAACAACATGCACAACAACATGCACAACAACAAGCACAACAACAAGCTCATTTACAAGCACAAATTCAAGCACAAATAATGCAACAAGCTCAACAAATTCATCAAGTTCAACAAGCTCAACAAGCATCTCAACAAGCTGCACAACAAGCTGCTCAACAAGCCGCAGCACAACAAGCAGCTCAACAACAAGCAGCTCAACAACAATCTCCAATACAAACACAACTATCTCCACCACAACACATTACTCCACAGCATACCCCACAACAACATATACAACAGCAACAACAACACCAAAACTA